>NW_020171822.1:656087-670939 GCF_003031525.2 Neophocaena asiaeorientalis asiaeorientalis | reverse complement strand
ATACTTTTTGACCCATTTCAGTATTTTTTTTAATATATAAATTTATTTATTTATTTTTGGCTGCACTGGGTCTTCGTTGCTGCGCGCGGGCTTTCTCTAGTTGCGGCAAGTGGGGGCTGCCCTTCGTTGCAGCGCGCGGGCTTCTCATTGCGGTGACTTCTTTTGTTGCGGAGCACGGGCTTCAGTAGTTGTGGCACGTGGGCTCAGTAGTTGTGGCTTGCGGGCTCTAGAGCGCAGGCTCAGTAGTTGTGGCGCATGGGCTTAGTTGCTCCGTCACATGTGGGATCTTCCTGGACCAGGGCTCGAACCCATGTCCCTTGCATTGGCAGGCGGATGCTTAACCACTGCGCCACCAGGGAAGTCCCCATTTCAATATTTTAACAAGTGTTACGACTACACTGGTGTAGTGGTGCTGTATATCAATCCTGCTTCTAGTGTTTTCTTTTAGAGGGATTGGGGACTGGAAACATGCAAGTAAAACCAAGTCTCGCCTTTAAACTTAATTTGTCTAGTCTTCCCTTTACAAGTTTAGTGCATGTGGTTCTATGATGACTTTGCCCTAACAGGTCACCAAGTTGGTGTGTCTGCTGCTGTGGTCTCCTTGGGCTCTGCAGTTATCCTGAACTTTCTCCCCTCCCACCCTAGCTTTATTGAGATACAATTGACATATAGTATCCTGTACTTTCTGACTGTTTCTGTATATCCTTTATCCTTAAAATGTTTCCTTTCCTGCTCCGAGGCCTCATCTCCCTATTACACACCCTCTAATTTCATAGCAGTCAGAGAAAAAAGAAGAACCAATTGTACATAGAGACACCACAAATAAATGCCCTTACAGGATCCTCCATCTTAATTAGGTGTTGTGTTTTCCATCTCTTCATTATACTAGCCCCAGACGTCTTTATGACCTTTCACTTGATTTTCAGGTTTCTCTGGAAACTCAGGCTCCTGAGAATAGTATTGGTGTTATTACTCTGCCTTCTTCGCTGATGAGTAATTTACCAGCTAATGATGTGGAGCTGGCTTCCAGGGTGCAGTTCAACTTTTTTGAAACACCTGCCCTGTTTCAGGTAAAGTTGCCTCTAATTGCTTTTGGTTTCGGTTTTGGGGGGGACTGAGGGAGTTTTATTTCTTTTAATCCTCACATATTCTTAAGCCTGCTATAAGTCACATGAATTGCTGAAAAGCTGTAGTTTATTTTTAAACAGGACCTAATGATGCTGCTGAGGATAAATAACAATAACTGACACTCACATAGCATTTATCACCTGCCGTGCAGTATCATAAGCACTTAGAAATGTTAACTCTAATCCTCTCAGCATCGTGAGGGAGGAACTATTGAATTATTAGCCCAGTTTTACAGATGAGGCTATGGAGGCACAGAGAGGTTAAGTAACTTGCTCAGGAACACACAGCTTAAATGGCTTAATGTTATGTTCCCTTTAAGATTCATGAGGGTCTCGTTGTGTCAATCTGTGAAATTTAACTCAGCATTTAGAGCATTGTATAGTGGAATAAGCTCTGCCTCTCATTATGGTCCTTGGGAAAGTCACTTTACTCCCTGCCCCTGAATTCCTGACCTAGGTAGTAAAATAAACAGTGTGGACTAAATAGTCCTTAGGGTCCCGTCTAGCTCTAAAATTCTCTGATAACATTTCATTTTCCCTTGCCATCTTATTGATTCTTTGGTGTGCTAGGACCCTGCCTTGGAGAACCTCTCTCTGATCAGCTATGTCATTTCCTCGAGCGTGGCGAACCTGACAGTCAAGAATTTGACAAGAAACGTGACGGTTACATTAAAGCACATCCACGGGAGCCAGGTGGGCGGGGCCTGTCTGGTCTGTTCATTGACCAGAAACACCTCATGCAAACTATGGCTGTAAGACTTTGCCTGAAAAAAGTAGATTCAGCAGATCCTCAGACCCAGTTAGGGCAGTGTGTAAGACTAGAATCACATAGTCACTCCGTTGGGTTTTAACATGCCTAATAACTGCCTTCCTAATTTCCAAGAAGGAGCAGTGTAAAAAGCAAGCTCTTCTTGCCAGTTTTCAGTGCTTTATATCTGCGGCTACAGGTCTGAGTCTCACCTCCAAAGAGAAAGCATCTTAGTTCAGTTCACACTGAGCCTCATCTGTGACCTCGCTGCTCAAAGTGTGGTTTGCAGACCTGCAGCATCAGCGTCACCTGGGAACTTGCTAGAAATGCAGACTCTCAGGCCCCACCCCAGACCCACTGAATCAGAATGTGCCTTTTAGCAAGGCCTCAAGGTGATTCCTGTGCACGATTGCTGAGTTTAAGTGCTGACGTATATGAGACTCACTTGCTTCTAGAGACCAGTGTAAAATAAGAACTCTCCTAAAATCAGGAATGAGATTCTGAAATTTTAAAATATCGTTTTTTTTTCTAATCGCTTTCCAGTTTTTTCAGTTCTGTAAATTAATTATTTGTAGTTTATCTTTCTGTTACAGGATGGCTTAACAGTGAGATGTGTATTTTGGGACTTGGGCAGAAACGGTAGGTTCCAGACATAACTTTTTCAGTCTTGAGTGGGAAGGGGAGGGGGAGCAAGGAGGGAGGAGCAGTGATTGGCGCAGTGGCTTTGCTGACGGGGCGGACACTCTTTCCAATGCCCACAGGCGGCAGAGGAGGCTGGTCATCTGATGGCTGCTCTGTCAAAGACAGGAGGCTAAATGAAACCACCTGTACCTGCAGCCACCTTACAAGCTTCGGCGTCCTACTGGTAATATCCCCGCTCTACCTGGCCTTAGATTTGGGTCTGAGGGTTAGCTGGGGATCATACCATGATGTCTAATCTGATGGATAACTTGGATAGATCAGCAGGTTTCATCATATTGTGGCAAAGTTATAGACCAATGAAATGACTCTTCTAATAAGCAAATGTACTTGAAGGAAAATACTTGAACTTAGAAGTATTTTTTTCGCATTCTATTTTTACATTTAAGTTTTTCTTTTTAAGATAGCTATAAGAGGACTAGGGAATTCAGATTAAAATGGGTAATAAAAATAGTTTTAATGCACTTTAAAATTGTATAAAACATTTGACATAAATTATTTTATTTAATCTGCCCAACAATCCAGCAAGATAGGTAGAATAGGGAGTTGTTATTTTCATATTAATGAAGTCAGAATTAAGACTCACTTGTTAGGTAATTGTCTACAGTCATAGAACTAAGAAATATAAGAGCCAGAAGCCAAATTCAAGTCTTTTGGCTTCTAGCCTGGTGCTTTTCCAGTGCACCATAATGCAGTGATCGAGTACATGGGCTTTGGAGTCGGCCAGACCTGAATTTGGATCCTGGCTCCTCTACTTTGTAGCTGTGTGACCCTGGGCAAATTACTTAACCTCTCTGGGCCTCAGTTTTATTATCTTTACATGATGATAATAATTGTGCCTATCTTGTAGGTTTGTTGAATGAACTATGGACAGGTACCTGAATACCCAATAAATGTAAATTATGACTGTTATTTATTTAAAAATATTTGGTCTTGAAAGCAATATTTTATTTTCCAGGACTTGTCTCGAACATCCTTGCCACCGGCTCAGATAATGGCCCTGACATTTATCACCTATATTGGTTGTGGGCTTTCATCAATTTTTTTGTCAGTTACTCTTGTAACCTACATAGCCTTTGAGTGAGTATCCACAACTGGAAACTTGGATTATATGACATAGCACCTCAATTGGCAAAGTATATTAATTAATTAAGCATGCTCCTTAGCCTAGCTTATCCTGTCCACCCATCTAGTGGGGCCACCTATATGTAAAACTTCATGGGACTTTTTGGTTTATATATTTCCTTCCTTCCACTAGTTTGTGCACTCACTGAAGGCAGGGGTTGTGTCTTAATCATCCTTGTACCCTAAAATGATGCCTGGTACCTAGCTGACATTAAGTGAGAAGTGAAAAATGGATGCAGACCCCGAAACCCAAGAGCTTACAATGTGAAATAGACCATAGCTCCATGTACAGCACAAGAGCTGTGTTTAATATGTTACGTTTCTAAATAATACTGAGCAAACACAAAAGATTAAATGCATTAACGGGTGTGGGGATGAAGAAGAATAAAGGGTATCAAGTGTCACTGAAAAATACAGATACTCAGTGAGTGTGGCTTTGTAGGTCAAAGCAAGAATGACATTCCAAATGACAGCATCTCCTTCTTGGCTTATCAGAAGGGTCCCTTTGGTCACTTCTGGGGGGGATTCCAATAAATTCTGTCAGAAAAGAAATATAGGCACTTTTATTGCATTAACTAAATGAAATAATATGTAAGTTCTGGGATCTAGATTTTGGACACTGATCAGGAAATGCACAAATTTACTTTTAGTGCCAAACTTAGGGTCCAGCTGTGACTACAGATCTTCTAGTGGACCTTTGGAAATATGATTAATGAGACTAAATTACTATAAGGCCAACCATTACTCAGAATGATCTCACCAGATCTAATTTCACACGCATAAACACGTACGTGTCATCAGTTAGCTGTATTTTCCTATGGCTGTTTCATTTAGCTATAGTTTGAACTCTTCTTTCCATGATCTCACTTTAACTACTAACATAAGGTAAGAGGAGAATCTGGCTTTTTGAAGATCTGAAGAGAGGAGCCTATTGTATGAGAAGCAGCACAATGCTTCTAGACGTAGTTTGGGAGAAGTGGAGGTGGGTGCTCAGAAGATTCCACAACAAACTATTTGAAAGGATGGGTCAATAGTCGGCATGTATTAAAAGGTTCCACAGAAATATAAACATGAATTTTCCATATGGTTATCACAGATGATTCGGTTTCGATTTTCCCTTTGTTGTTATTGTTGGCTTTAATGCCTCCCGCCACACACACATACACGCCCACGCTCAGAGAGGAAATTTATACATATAGACATTTACCAAAAAATAAAAAGAAATTGCTTAGAACACAGATATGTTCACATAAACCTTGGCAGATTGTGATGCTAATTCTTTTTTTGTCCTTTCCTTTTAGAAAGATCCGGAGGGATTACCCTTCCAAAATCCTCATCCAGCTGTGTGCAGCTCTGCTGCTGCTGAACCTGGTGTTCCTCTTGGACTCGTGGATTGCTTTGTATGACATAAGAGGCCTCTGCATCTCAGTGGCTATATTTCTGCATTATTTTCTCTTGGTCTCGTTCACTTGGATGGGCCTGGAAGCATTCCATATGTACCTGGCCCTTGTCAAAGTGTTTAATACTTACATCCGAAAATACATCCTTAAATTCTGCATTGTTGGTTGGGGTATGTATAATTTTTGCTCACACAGTGCCTGGGTTTTCTCTGCTTTTTCTCCAGTGTTTTGATTTTTAATCAGATAGAGACATTGATGAAGCAGGTCATACTTGGCAGGTTTCTAAAACAGCTTTATTCTCCTTTTCATGTTTCACTGCCCAGAGAGCAACCTCGTCAAGTCTCTTTCTAGAACACCTGTATATTTACCCTGGATTGGTTATGACCACAACACTCTGAGGTTAGGGCTATGAATCCTCTTTGTATCTCCAGCAACTAGAACTGGGGCTGGCACACAGAAGGTGCTCAATCAATTGAAAATATTAGCTTGGTGATAATGAGGCCAGACTGTCAGTCCCCAAGCTCCCAGCCAGCCTCACTCTGCTCTGTACCTCCCAGATTCATACATGTGCACGACGGTGTGCTCAGCAGGGCAGAGCGAGAGAACGTACAGATAAAACCTAACGTAACTTCATCACCACACCGGCCCCGTATTTCAGATCATGCCACCTGTCAGTGGTGGATCACAAAGTCTTAGACGCCCCCAAGATCTTGAAGGTTTATTCATTCAACTCCCCACCAAATGTAGGAGCCTCCTGGACTTGACTTACCCTTAACTAAAGATAATTTAACCTCTGCTTGAATTTTTCTATTGTAGGGGAGCTCATTACCTTCATTAAGAAACAAAATTCAGCTGAGTACATTTGAAAGATCTTACTGGCTTTATTCACAATTCATGAATCAGGCATCATCCCGTCTAGCAGATAGAAAGGAGCTCTGAGGAGCTGTACGAAGTGAAAGACTTTTTATAGGCAGAAGGAAGCAGGAATAAGGAAGTCATTCTGGGCAATAAAGTGGGTTGGTTATTGCAAGGTTACTTTCCTTCAGGGGTGGCAGGGGTCTATCAGGCAGGTTACCTACCTAGTGCTGATAAGGTGATTTCGGATTGACTGGTTTAAGATTCCATTTCTGGGAGAGCCGAAGATTTAACTCTGTAATGGAGTTAAGTCTCAGTTTGGTGACCTGTGGCTAGCATAAGCGAATCCATTTTGGGCCTGTTGTCTCGTTTTTAATACCTTACAAGGCAGCCAATGCCCATCTTCTAAAGCTCTGCAGGTCTGTTTTTCCATTAAGTTCACTTGGCTCTCTGGTGGCACTTACCCAGCGGTCTTGGTTTTGCTCTCTCAGGAAAAAAAATAAGAAGCTGATACCTGTTCTGCCAGAGTCCTTTAGATAATCTACATGTAATATATATGTATAATGCTCTATTTCTCAATGTATTTTCACACAAGTAACCCCATAAGAGACAAGTCAGTGAAGTTAGCAAGGCAGTTATTGCTAATACCAGGTGAAGAACCTGGCTCAAAGTGATGACGTAATTACCCTAATACCACAGCTCGAGAACAGCCGAGGCTGGCTTTCTAATTTCCTTTTTTTTTTTTTTGCGGTACGCGGGCCTCTCACTGCTGTGGCCTCTCCCGTTGCGGAGCACAGGCTCCGGACACGCAGGCTCAGCGGCCATGGTTCACGGGCCCAGCCGCTCCGCGGCATGTGGGATCCTCCCGGACCGGGGCACGAACCCGCGTCCCGCGCATCGTCAGGTCGAACTCCCAACCGCTGCGCCACCAGGGAAGCCCTCTAATTTCTTATGCCTATCCCTTCCACTGTATTATAGCCGCCATCCCTCCCAGACTCCCTCCTCTTCTTCAGGCTAAATATTCCTTCAGGGACTTCCCTGGCGGTCCAGTGGCTATGACTTCGCCTTCCAATGCAGGGGGTGCAGGTTCAATCCCTGGTTGGGGAGCTAAGATCCCACATGCCTCGGGCCGAAAAAAATAAAAAACAGAAGTGATATTGTGACAAATTCAATAAAGACTTTAAAAATGGTCTACATCAAAAGATATTTAAAAATATATGTATATTAAATAAATATTCCTTCAGATATTCCCTATGCAATAGGATTGCAGACCCTTTTCCTCCCTTGTCATCCTGCTTGTTATTATATCTTTGTGAAGAACAACACCTTTCTAGAAAGTCACTTATTCCCAGAAAAAGAAATCCCTGCCTCTGATCTTGGGCACGGATTCCGTCTTCTTTGTACAATCCTGAATGGTCAGATTCCCTTGTCAAGGAAAAGCTCCACACCCCCAGGATTTTCTTTTTAGGAAGGTGTCTCGCTTAGGAAGTCACCATATGTCAGGGTCTCCGTAAGGTACAAATACAAAAGAATTAAATGAAATATTGTGTTAGATGGTACCAGGTAGCCCAACCTGGCTGTGAGAAGGAATTGTTTTTTATTTACCAGAGCCTTGAGATTGTATGCCAGGCTGGTCTGTGTGCACAGAGTGTGAAGTGTCAGCGTGGGGTGGGGAGTGATGGGGTAGAGGGGTGAGACGGACTCCTTCCCAGCCCAAGGTCACTTTAAGCGGGGAGGAGCCTTTTCATTATGCTTCCTCTTAGCCCAAGCGCCCTGGGAGAGCCAGTGAGAGAGCCAGTGTAATGGCAATCAACACCCCCAAATCAATCAGGTCAGGCATCTCAGTCCATCAACGGGTTCCAGATAATCAGTTGAGGACTTTGGGGTTCATAATGAACGATTTCCCAGAAGTTGCTGGTAACCCTAACAGGTTGATTCTTTGGTGTATATTTTGGAGTCCTTCACTTTGCCTGCCACCTGACCCTTAAAATTACATTCCAGATGGGTGTAAGTTAAGGCTAACACTAGCTGCCATAGCAGCCATCCCTGAAATGTCAGGAGCAGGTAATTTCTTACTCATGTGCAGTCCAGTTAGCAGAAGTGGAGGGGTCTCTGGTCTTGTGATTTTTCAGGAGCCAAGCTGCTGGAGACTCTGCCTCAAGACAGGGCTTCCAAGGTCGCTCTGAATTTGGGAGAAAAGAGTAGAGAATCTCACTGGAGGTTTTTATGGGCTAGGCCAAGAGGTGGAGCAAATCACTTCTGTCCATGTTCCATTGGCCAAGACTTAGTCAAGTAGCCACATACACCTAGCTGTAAGAGAGGCTGGGAGATGGCCAGCCACATGCCTGGAGGAAGAGGAACTGGGTTTGGTGAACAGCTCACCAGTCTCTGCTATTTCAGAAGAAAATAGAACGTGATCTCTGTTCTTTCTTCTCACCACCTTTGGTTATTAGAACTGTGTGTGACCAATGTTTCCCATCTTCCAGGGGTACCAGCTGTGGTTGTGACCATTGTCCTGATTATATCTCCAGATAACTATGGACTTGGATCCTATGGGAAATTCCCCAACGGGTCACCTGATGACTTGTGAGTACAAAGCCCCCCTCGGAATGTTAAGTGAACTGGAAAGCAGAATTCTCCAAGAAAATGGAGGCTCTAATCAGCGTATCAACTGGCTCTCATCCTAATAAAATCCAGTGACATTTACAGCAGGCTTTGCAGTTATACATGTAATGAGATCAGCTAGTTAGAAAAGCCTTGCTACTATGTAAGTATTAAAAAATGAATTAGGAGGAAGTATTTCAAAAATACTTTTATAAGCCTCTGATAAAAATAAAATACCAGCTACACTATGTTAGTAAAGACTCATGGAACAGAGTTACTAGGATCTAAAGGGGATAAAATCTTTTAATGTCTTCAAAGAATATTTTTTAAATACTTTCAATCACCAAGTGTTCTAAAATAAACCCTCTTGGAGTTTTTCCCCTAGAGCTATAAATGGCTGTGGAGATCAGAGGTTTCATCTTTTTTTTCTCTTGTAATTGTAGGAAAATGTTTCAGTAAAACAGTATAGATTCATTGTTATCATTTTGAACCATATTTCAGCAAAAAAAACCATAATATGTTTTCCCTGTTTTTTCCCCCCAATTCCAGTTGCTGGATCAACAGCAATGCTGTATTCTATATTACGGTTGTGGGATATTTCTGTGTGATATTTTTGCTGAACGTCAGCATGTTCATTGTGGTCCTGGTTCAACTTTGTCGAATTAAAAAGAAGAAGCAACTGGGAGCCCAGCGAAAAACCAGTATTCAAGATCTCAGGAGTGTCGCTGGCCTTACGTTTTTACTAGGAATTACTTGGGGCTTTGCCTTCTTTGCCTGGGGACCAGTTAATGTCACCTTCATGTATCTCTTTGCCATCTTTAACACGTTACAAGGTAAGCTCTACAGCACTAAATACACACTGAATGACCCCGTCGAACTGAAAAATATTGCTACTAAAAGTTAGAGTATCTGCAAAGTGGCTTACTTAGTAGCTTAAGATATAATCATTGAAAAACAGATTTAACTTTGAGAAAGGGTGCTCTGAGAGCCTTGGAAGAAAGGCTAAATTCGTTAAATTCAAGAAGTGTTCCTTTTTTCCTCCTTATCCATCACTACCTCCTGGGAGGGAACAAACATATCAAGGGGAACCTACCAGGGAACTGTTTCTGGGAGAGTCAATCACTCTTCCTTCACCTGGTTCCTTACCTTTTTTTCCTTTAACTTTTTTATTGAAGTAGAACATGCATACAGAAAAGTGCATATACCCATAAGTGTCCCCGTGAGGTCTCACCACTCTGACCTCCTAGGTCTGTGTTTGATTTGAAGACAACGATAAATGTGAAGTCAATGGCAGCAGCCTGGCCCAGTGCTTAATCCCACGCAGTTGCTCTGCCCTGACATGCAGCGGGAAGGGCAGGCTCTGTGTGTGACCCTTGACCTCGGAGCTTCCCCTTAGTTAATGAAGCCCAACTGCAGTCATTTGGGAGCCCTCTTCCATTGTATTCTTTTTTTTTTTTTCCTTTGGCCTCATTGTATTCTTTAGGAAAGCAAATTACTCATTCTTCTAGATCAGCATTATAAAAGAGTTGTCAGCTGTGATTAATCGTTGCTGCACACGGGCTTTCTCTAGTTGCGGCGAGCGGGGGCTACTCTTCGTTGTGGTGCTCGGGCTTCTCATTGCGGTGGCTTCTCTTGTTGCGGAGCACGGGCTCTAGAGTGCAGGCTCAGTAGTTGTGGCGCACGGGCTTAGTTGCTCTGCGGCGTGTGGGATCTTCCCGGACCAGGGCTCGAACCCATGTTGCCTGCATTGGCAGGCAGATTCTTAACCACTGTGCCACCAGGGAAGTCCCAGCTGTGATTAATTTTTCATGGACGCACTTTGGCATTAAAAGCGGAGCAGGCTAATAAGTTTACGTTACAATAACAATCATTCGTGTCCCTTGGTTTCCTTTTACTCCAAATCCTCTGTGTTGATGCCTTTAATTGCGTTCTCATCCACTCATTTTCATCTTTTGCTGGTGGCTTTTAGCTCCCAGAGCATTCTCCTGTAGTTCTTTCAGGCAATATAGTTCATTAACCTGAGATTGAATTCAAATGCCTAATTTGGCTACCGGTTCTTATTTCATTCGGAGGAAGCCAGTTAACGTGCTTGCTGGGTACATACAGTTGTTCATTTTTACCTACAATGTACAGTTCCTGAACTGGTATATCCAGGTGTCGGACAACTTATAAAAGTTTTATTTGCCAACAATGGCATGCTAAAAGTAAGAGACACTTATTTTAAAGAGAAAAAATATATGCCCAAATCACACTAATTGTAAACATGAAAGCAAGGTACCTCCCCTCGCATATTTACCGTGGAAACTGAACCTGCCTCTTTTTCATTCCCCTAGAATGACTTCTCATTAGAATACGAGTGGACAGAAAGAATGTATTGTTTCATTTATAAAAGGGAACTAAAGCCTAATTCACAGGGCTTTGGGGTTGATAAAAGGAGAGATGTATACAGGTTCTGATTTGGGCCTTGGGTACCCCCATTTTGATGTCTCCCCTAATGCAACCAAGTGTAGCTGCCCAGGGTGGCAGGTGGACAAAGGTGTGCAGTACTCGAGATATCAGTCTTCAGGCTGGGCACGTGTACCCTATTAGAGGCAAACCTGATATTTTAACATGAAGGTTTTAAAGTAGATAGATTGGGGGCTGGGGAGAGGGAGAACTCAATTCACCCATTCATTCTGCTAATATTCGCGTTCAAAGCCTTGGGGAGTGGTAGCGAGGGGGCTGTGTGGGGAGCCCTGCGCCTGCATGCAGTGGGGGGTGGAGGCAGAGCCTGAGGGCCTCTTCCCGTCTGTAGTGTTGTGGCCAGGACACCGCTGGAGAATTTCCTTGAGCCTGTCACAGGGAGGCTGGAAGGTAGACAAGGCTATGGCTGCAGTGCCCCAGGCTTCGCAGGAAGAGGGGAAGGCCCAGGGAAGGGATGTGGCTGTGGACTGGAGAGAAGGAGGGAGGGGTGTGAGACAAAGGAGGAGATGGCATTTGACAGAACTTGGAAATCGATTACGCATATGGAGGGACGGGGAGGTAGGAGCTGTGGACTGAAATTTAAAAAGCACAGGGACTTCCCTGGTTGCCCGGTGGTTAAGACTCTGCACTCCTGATGCAGGGGCCCTGGGTTCAATCCCTGGTCAGGGAACTAGATCCCACATGCCGCAACTAAGCCCTGGTACAGCCAAATAAATAAATATTAAAAAAAAAAAAAAAAAAGCACAATGTGAGAGCTGTGAGTTTCAATTTTCTTTGGGGGAATAGAGTCCGGGAGAGAGCTGCTCAGAAAGCTCTGAAGAACTGCTCCGAAGAGGTAAGGGGGGAGATCAGCATATGTGTGTTTGGAGAAGGGGCATGTACAGTCAAGCACACATCTCGGCAGAAGGTTACTGCTTGTCACAAGGCACAGATATCTTAGTTAATGCTTTTAGTGCTTTTCTAAGTGTGGGAAGATGCAAGAAACTGGGTTCATAAAATTTCCTCCTGAAAATACCTAACCATCCGAAGCCCTTTTCTACCGGTTTTCCCAGAGCACAGAGCGCCTCATGCCTGATCTCCATCCTGAAACCCTTTTAGGGTGTGTTGAATGTCAGTGACTACAGTGGCTTATGACTCAATCCTTGTATAGCTAGATGGCCAGCAACATTCTTTAGTTGGCAGAGCCTAGGTCTGAGCTGGCATCCTGGGTAGATGGCTCGTAATTCCAAAGATAGGGAAGGTCAATGACAGGATGTGAGAGGTGAGGCAGTGAGTTTAATTTTGGACATATGGAGTGATATTCTTTTTACAAGTATTTTTTTAATCTTACAAAGAGAGTCCTCCCAGGGTACCTTTCGTTAGCAAACTTTCCCAGGACTTCGGGCTTTATTTTCAATCTGCAAAATTTCATTTTGCCTATGGCTGCCAAAGGTTTTGTCTTTTGTGCAGAGTAAGCTCATGACATTCAAGTCTTAGTCTGGAATTCATTGTGTTATGTTTTCCCCCCCCTCCCCATAGGATTTTTCATATTCATCTTTTACTGTGTAGCAAAAGAGAATGTCAGAAAGCAGTGGAGACGGTATCTGTGTTGTGGAAAGTTACGACTGGCTGAAAATTCTGGTACATATTTACCTTACTTTTTCTCCTTCCCTTAAAGCTTGAGGAAAAGATTGTATAAGTTAAGACCCAAAGCAATTAATGCCAAAGGAATATCGGGTCTGGAAATCAATGAATGGAGCCTGCTCAACACAAAATATCCATTGTGAAGATTAGGGGAAAAAACCTAGTGAATTAAAAACCAATTACTCACATCTGGGAACTTAGTGAGCAATAGAATTAGTGGCCTGGCTGCTTCCTGAATGAAGCAACAGTGAAATTTTTAGAATTCATTTCCTTTCGCGTGCATGCTTTCCATTTGTCCAAAGAAATTTTTAATATTTACCTCCCTAACTTTTTAAGTCTTGACTCAACCTTTTTTCCACAGGTCCTGGTTGTCAGTGACTTCATTTATTTGTTATTGGGCCAGACTTTATATATAAGCCTTAGCATACATTTGGTTATTTTGAAGTTATTTTCAGCTATGCCCTCCTGGGTTATAGAGCAAATGGCTCATTTTTAAGAAAATAAGAAAAACGAAGTACTCTTTGAAAATCTAAATTCCTTTTGCATAAATATTACCCATGAATACAGACTTTGTAGTATTGCAAAGATCTGGTTGCACAAGATTGGAAAATGGCAGTACCTAGAGTTCCATCATTTGCCTGGATTGAAGAGCCATTAGTCATCACAGCAGGTCGATTTGTGTTCTTGTGAAGACAGTCCTTGGCTCTGAAATATTACCTAATTCAGAGGATATTTATAGACACAATCAAATTAGCTTGGCCTGTAGTTCCCAGAGAACATAGGTTACTTTTAACCAGGCAGTCATTTAAAGGACGAATGTATACAGTCTTAAATGAAAATACATTTTATCACACCAACCTGTGAAATGTGGGATTCTCTGTAAGATCTGGAAGCGAGAGATCAGTTGCTTAGAACGAGTTATGCTGTGACCTGTCTCCTGCATCTGAGTTTCAACATTCTGCCCTGTTTTTCTGTAATTCTTACCCTTCTGTAGACTGGAGTAAAACTGCTACTAATGGTTTAAAGAAGCAGACTGTAAACCAAGGAGTCTCAAGCTCTTCAAATTCCTTACAGTCAAACAGTAACTCCACCCAGTCCACCACGCTGCTAGTGAATAATGATTGCTCAGGACTCACGAGCGGAAACGGTACGTTATGTCTCAATATAGTATTTCTCAAGCTAGTGTTTGTTGTATTAAAGCACTTTTATCCTTTAATGGCATTTTTGCTAAGCAAAGTGTATAATTACATGTATGACTAGTGAATCAAAATGTGGTTCCCTTATAAAAGAAAGTTTATTAATCCAAGTTCATTCGTTTTAGAGCAGTTTTTTTTTTTTTAAGATTTAGGGGTTGTTTTTTTTTTAAAGATTTAAGTTTTCACGATGGGAATTGATGACGACCTAAAAGTTTTAATGTGGCAAATCCTGACTTAAGTATTGCCCAAAGACTTCAGTCCTATGCTGTTTCTGTGCAAGCAGTACCTAAAATACTCAGTAAGACTATATCAATTTTTTAGTATATCTATAATTATACACATCTTCAACACTTTTAAACCTTCCTATTTTTTGCTTGTCGTGTTTGTTCATTCTTTTCCACAGCGTGGCTGCCTTGTGACAGTGCCCAAATCCCCACGAATATATCAAATACTGAAAGATGAATTGTGACCTGTATTGGTGACTATATATGTCTCCAATATACATACAGATCATTGCTGCTGTGCCTCCTTTACTCATTAATTCTGACATTTCTAGCTAGAACTTCCATTACATTTTCTTTCTTTCATAAGACTGGGCAGTTCATTACTCATAAAAACTTATCTGTTTCTCTCTTCTTTGGCTTCTTAATATGTCTTTTGCATTTTTATAAAAACTTAAATTCTGCTGGTATACTTTCTCCTTTCCTGGAGAATTTGCCTTTACTTATCATTTTACAATATTAGTTATTTGCATGACAATTTCAGATAAATTTGTGAGAAGGTTCATATACTTACCAGATAATTTTCTAGCCTCCCAAAGATGGGAGGTCCTACTGGTTTGTATAGACTTTTAAAATACAAGAGGAGGGACTTCCCTGGTGGTGCAGTGGTTAAGAATTCACCTGCCAATGCCGGGGACACGGGTTCGAGCCCTGGGCCGGGAAGATCCCACATGCCTCGGAGCAACTAAGCCCATGCACCACAACTACTGAAGCCCGCACACCTAGAGCCT
>NW_020171822.1:650877-656039 GCF_003031525.2 Neophocaena asiaeorientalis asiaeorientalis | reverse complement strand
CTTAACTCTTTATTGTAGATACCAGAGGGAGAGCTGGGCTCTATGCCAAGTTGCTATAGCGGGAGTGACTCAGTGCAGGTAAACAGAGTAGAGGCAGTGGCAGTCAAGGCTGATTCATAAGTTAGTGGGAGAAACCGAGTTCAAAGTAGAGAAATCAGAGGTGTGAGCTGAGTCATCAAGATCCCTCAGAATCACAACGTATCAGTCAAACCTACTGGTTTGGATAGAAGTGTTTGGGGCTCTTAAAGCCAGATTTTTCCATGTTCTAGAAAGAACTCAGAGACGAAGCCTCACTTGCCTAGCCTACCGATATGTTGCCATCCTTCGGGGAATCAGATTGAATGGAGGCAGCACATTTTGCACAACTGTTTGACGTGGCTGATTTCGCACAGCTGTTTTCCATGGCTGACAGTGAGGGTGGGGTACATTTTAGGCCAACAAAATGGCCACGTGTTTAATACCACATAACCTGCACATCAGGATCTGGGATGGATGACAGAAAAAGAAGCTGGAAGTTTAACGGTTTGTTTATTATACCAGTTCAAATTGTTCCTGCACAAGAATGTCCTCGAACCAAAATGCCTAAATCAGAACAGCAGCCTCAGACAGTCACTTGCCCATCGCTATGCCCAGAGATGGAGCTGTGTTAGCCACATCCGTCACCTAGTGTGTGTGAATACTACCTATTTCAGTTAAGCCTTGGAGGCTTGGCTACTAGCAGCCATGTCACTCAGTACACAGGGCCACAAGCTCACAGTTTGGAAGAGACATCACATGTTGACTCTTTCGCTTCTGAGCCATGTAACCTTAAGCAAAGCACTTACTTTCTGACACCTTAGTTCCATCGTCTGTGAAATGGGGATAATAATAGCACTCATCCCTTAGGGTAGTAAATGAGATAATTCTTATAAAGTTCTCAGCACTGTCATTATTAGTATAATTATGGCATGAACTAACAGTTGGGCTTATTATTCAGCTTTCTACGTTGTCTTCAAATGGTGTAACGGTCAAAAAGATGGTGCCAAGGAGCTAGAGGATCTCAGCAGCTGTGCCCACCCCACCCCCGCCCACACACACACACACACACACACACACACACAATTCAGGGCCTGCCTGGGGTTGGGGAGGCCCACCTGCTCCCTGGCCTGGACTCTGAGGTTGGACTCTGTTGTTTTCTCCTGGGAATCAGTCTTATCCTGATTTAGTTAGAGGGGCTGGTTTAGTGTATGAGAGCTGATTTTTTTTCTTGCCAGGACTGTTGTCACTCTGGGTTTCTCTGGTACAAAGTTTTACTTTATAGGAATCTTAGGGAACTGAGAACCTTGTGAGGGATCTCTGTTAACTTTTGGGAGAGACCAGAATATTACCTTAAGTTAAATTATACATACGCTACTACTTGAAGGCAATATATGTTCAACCAGAGTTAGGAAATGGGCCTTTAAAAATCAAAAACAGGGCTTCCCTGGTGGTGCAGTGGTTTTGAGTCCGCCTGCCGATGCAGGGGATATGTCAAAAACATTGCTTTGCTTCATATTTTGACCGTTTCATTTAAAAAAAGCTGCCATAGAGAGCTGGTTTGTGAATCATTCTCCAATTTGTTTTGCTTACTTTGAGTGGTCTTAGGAAAGGAATGAAAAGTAAATAAAATATGACAATATATCAGACATTTTTTTTAAAAAAGACATGCTCTACATGTGCATACTTAAGAATAAAGTGACGTTTGTTTATTTTGAAAATGCTTTCTATAGGAGCAGTTCCACGTGTAGATGTATTTCTGATGTATCTGTAGGGAGGAAGGTGATCTCCGCGTCCTACTCTTCCGCCATCTTCTCCTGTCCCCTGAAAATGCTTTCTGTGGATACTTTATGACGCTGATTTTGTTTTTCCTCATACAGCGAATGCTTCTACCGAGAAGAATGGTTTTTCTTTCAGTCTTCAGAATGGAGACGTGTGCCTCCATGATTTCACTGGAAAACAGCACATGTTTAATGAGAAAGAAGATTCCTGCAATGGTAAAAACCGTATCGCTCTAAGAAGGACTTCAAAGCGGGGAAGCTTACACTTTATTGAGCAAATGTGATTCCTTTCCCTAAAATCAAAGAATGTTGCTTGACAGTGTGAAAATGTCCAATCTTATTTTTTACACAATGTGAGTTGTATGAAAATCAACTAATTTTATACTCAGCAACTTCTGGAGGAGCATAAGCTAATTGAGCGCAATGGTTGCTATTGGAAGAGGAAACCAAGACGTTATACCATGGTTCTTAGACATTTGTGATTTGGTTTCTCATCCTTCATTTTAAAAGAAGACTGGTTTTAAACAACACACTAAGAATAAGACTCAGTTTTAAAAAATCAAAGTAGTTCATTTCCAGCCCCAGTTAAAGATGCTAAGTTATCTTTGATAACATTATATAAAGCCACTGTTGGCTTCAGCCTGTTGGTGAGTTTCGTTGTGCATGCCTTTGTTGTAAATAAGATAAATTCTAGTGACCCACATGTCAAAAATCTTACTTCTCCATTTTTGTATTTATTTTCTACTGTGTAAATTTCTTTCTTTGTAGAATCACGGTTGTGTTGTTGTGTCTAATGTGATAATTCAGAAAATCCTTGCTGATTCAGTGACCTCTAAAGCTCCTTTTGGAGATTACATGGGATGTGAAATACAGGAACTTCACTGAAATCAAGAAATAATGACGCCAGCCAGACTAGAAAAATGTAAGCAGATAGTGCCACAATTAGCTCATATAGTGCCTTGGAGTGAGTTAGAAAAAGGTGCCCCCACTGGGCAGACACAGCCCCATGGGCTCGTGATTTGGCAAACAGAATGAGGGCCATATTTTAGCCCCACTCACCCTCTTGGATGCACCGTTGTTCAGGGTAGCACCTGTACAACCGTACATAGCATCCAATACTGACACCCATCTCCTGACCTCTTCCCTAATCATCAGATTATGGAAGCTGCACCAAGATGTTTAGCTTAATACCTTGGTCACCGAGAGGGAAGGAACTGTAATCTAGACCATATGGTAGAAAAATCATGATGTGGAAGAGATACATACACTGCCACTTCTCAAATCCCCAGAGCCTTTCAGAAAAGGGGAGTAGAGTAGGATTACTTTTTAAAAGAGATGTACATTAAAAAAAAAATCATATTGCTGTTCTTTAAAAAGCAACTGCATGGTACTTTGTTGATTGCTATGACTGGTACACTCTGGCCCAGCCAGAGCTTTAATTTTTTTTTTTTAAAGAATTGTCTTGATGAATGTATAGTGACAAGGGGGAGCAGCTGTTGGGAACAGTGAACTATCCTGCAATGCTATTGTTTCCATATGTATCGAACCCTGATTGGTCCTAGTCATAGCGAGTCTATCTTGCTTCCTACCTACAACTGCTTGAGCAGTGCCTCAAGTATGTCCTTACTAGGAACATTTCAAAAACCTTTAGTTAGGTCTTTCGCCAAGGTTCCCTTGCATATATTTCAAGTGAATGTTGTATCCCAGACTAACCACGGTAATAACGTAATACACTTCTGTGAGCGCTGATTTGTCTTTGCAATATTTCTTCTCCGATTTATTTAATTGTCTTGTATTTATACGTTAAAATTGACAAAAATGTTAAAATTGCCAAAATAAATTTGCAGTTAAGCCCTTTAAGTTTGAGAACTTTCACAAAAGGAAAACATTTGTGATCTCTTTCCCTGGTGGTGGAGCTTGGAAGCGGTAGGACCACCGTGAGGAAGGCAACTCGACAGCAGCATCCTTTGGCAGGCAGCAGGCACGCTGTGACCGTGAAGTCGGAGCAAGGATTGTCCTGCCTCCCGCGATTGCTTTCTGAGGTCTCTTTTTCATTTTCCTCTTGCTCTTTCAAGATTATCTCTTTAATGCACGTTGACATTGGCTCACACAAGCCCCAGATTTGGATCCCCTCCAAGTGTCTGCTTCCTCAGCATCAAACAGTAGGATTTCAAGAAGGTGAGGATCGGAATTGGGGTTTCTGGGGAGCTGATTAGCATATAGGAGCCACAAATGGGGAAAGCTGGCCTCAACTCCACAAGAGGTGTCTGAGCAAACCCTCCTTCCACGATGCTCAGTTGCCTCAAAGATGTTGAGTACTAATTTGATGAGAGAGGTGGTGAGATACTCTAGATTTGGGGGTGAGATATCAGAAACCAAATCTCCCAAAGCAGATTATGTAAACAAAGTGTACACAAAAGGATACACAATGTCTGACAACCTTTAGGTCCTGCCCCCCACCCCTTATTTTTCCTATTGTGCTTTGTGTCTGGCTACAGTCCTTAAACCAAATTCCCGTCTGTATTTTTACTTCAGACAGATAAGGGGCAGGACAGAGAGAATGTTCCTGAGAAGCATCCTCCTTTGGCTTTCACATTGGTCCCACAATCTGAGACTCTACTGCAGGAGACAAAGGTGGTGGCAATATGAGGAGGCAAGGAGTATCACAACAGTGGCCAGTATTTGAAGGAGTATTTTCTCAGAACAGTTCGAGAATTTTTTTTTGTTTCGTTTTGTTTTTCCCCCAAAACACTGCATTCATTAATCCCACAAAGTAACTCTGTTAACTTCAATGAACAGCATCATGATTGTTCTCAGTAAAAAGGGTGAAATGTCTTCATTGGAGATACTGGGTTGTGTCTAACGAGGTCACCTAGGAGGCAGGTTAGTTTGTTGAAGGTCATTTTCACAAAGAGCGAATTTACTGAACAAGGAATTTATCAAATGGACTAGTGCGTTGTCACTTTGTCTCCATGAGAGCATTTTAAGGACTATTGAGTTTTTCTCTGCTTCAGCTCCTCGCTACTGCGGTTGGAGTCTGAAGGACGGACAGGAGAAAGATAAGACTGAGTGGACATAAGAACATCATCTTGAATGGGAAGAATTCTTAGCAGTATATTCTTTTTTCTTTTCACCTTAGTCTCTAGGTACAGCATCAAAAAGTTGGGGTGGGGCTTCCCTGGTGGCGCAGTGGTTGAGAGTCCGCCTGCCGATGCAGGGGACGCGGGTTCGTGCCCCGGTCTGGGAAGATCCCACATGCCGCTGAGCGGCTGGGCCCGTGAGCCATGGCCGCTGAGCCTGCGCGTCTGGAGCCTGTGCTCCGCAACGGGAGAGGCCACAACAGTGAGAGGCCCACGTACTGCAAAA
>NW_020171822.1:637058-650858 GCF_003031525.2 Neophocaena asiaeorientalis asiaeorientalis | reverse complement strand
GGGGGTGGACAAAAATTGAATACATTCTTCCAGAGTGTGTTCTTTTAAATATATTTATAGGACTTCCCTGGTGGCGCAGTGGTTGAGAATCCGCCTGTCAATGCAGGGGACACGGGTTCGAGCCCTGGTCCGGGAAGATCCCACATGCCGCGGAGCAACTAAGCCCGTGCGCCACAACTCCCGAGCCTACGCTCCAGAGCCCGCGAGCCACAGTTACTGAAGCCCAAGTGCCTAGAGCCCGTGCTGTGCAACAAGACAAGCCACCACAATGAGAAGCCCGTGCACTGCAATGAAGAGTAGCCCCCGCTTACCACAACTAGAGAAAGCCTGAGCGCGGCGACGAAGACCCAATGCAGTCCAAAACAAATAAATAAAAATAAAATATTTATAGATATATATACCTCGCTGTGAAGAAATCTTATGCTCCCTGGCGTTTCTCTCTTTACCTCTCAGTCTCAAACTAGCTGCAGGAAGCTGGAGCAGAGATATATTCAGCATTCTTTAAAATATTGTGATAAAAAACAAAATTATCTCCAGTCAACTAAAATTAAATTGTCATAGAAATTATTTGGCAAATTGGCTATTTTCAGCAAATTAATTCAAAACGGACCCTCTCTTCTGTGTCAAAGATGGCGTGCTTTTCTTTAGAGTCAAAGACCTGAACCCTCCAAGAGAAACATTTGTTGGTTTCCACCTTGGATGCTGACATGTGGCTCCCTGGGAACCTCCTTGGCAGAAGCCCCCCATGGCAGGACAAGGGGCAGACCCTCTGGTTGGGGTCAGAGAAGTTATACATGGTGCTACCTAAGGGTCTAGTTTCAGACTTTCATCTTTATAAAGATCATGAATCAGCTTCAGAAACAACAGCATACCCCATCACATTCCATATCTGATTCTTAACAAACATTTGAGAAATGACCCGGAGATGGGTTTCTATTGGGACACAACCAGAGAACGTTTTCATGGATATAGGGACCAAGATACGGAGGTTTTATATCTCAGGGACATAGAAATCTAAGATATGAGTCTGATTTTTTTTTTTTTTTTTTGCTGTACGAGGACCTCTAACTGTTGTGGCCTCTCCCGTTGCGGAGCACAGGCTCTAGACGCGCAGGCTCAGCGGCCATGGCTCACGCGCCCAACCGCTCTGCAGCATGTGGGATCCTTCCGGACCAGGGCACAAACCCATGTCCCCTGAATCGGCAGGCGGACTCTCAACCACTGCACCACCAGGGAAGCCCCATGAGTCTGTTTTTTATATAGCAGAGCTTGTAGTCCAAAAAGAATCACTGAAATTTGCTTGGAGATTTAAAAGCTAAAAAAGTAATAGCCTTCCTTCTTTTTGGTTTTATTCCTGAATTTCAAGCTTATTGAAAAATACAGCTTATATGATAATATACATTAAAGCATAGACCAAAGCCTAAGAATGTAGGCTGGCTATGCACCAAAAGAGGTATATGTGTGTAGCAGAATTTACAAAGAGATCAAGAGACTGAAAATGTTTCTATCCTGGATGGAAATGTCAGGTAATATGTAAAGGTCATCAGTTATTTTCCCCCATGGCTACAAAATGGACTCTTGAAGAAGAACTCACTGTGAACAAAGGCAGTAATGAAAGGAAGCAATAATCCCAGCTTTTAGTTACAGTATATGTGAGAGTTCTGTAAGAGTACATATTCACATTCCAAGAGATTTAATGGTGATAACTTAATGCCGTTTTATTTACCCCAGACCATAGCAAATTTTGCATGGAGGCACATCATGTGGATTGCTGCATTATTTAAGAGCCAATAGTAAGAAAACAAAAAGTGAGATAATGGGTTTGGTGCTTTAGTCGAGTGACACAGATTTATGTTATGGAATTTTGAAAATGAACTTGGTTAAGGATGATACATAGGGGACCCAGCTGAACATGACTTATTTTCTTTCATTCATTCATTCATTCAGTACCAATTGAGCTACAACTACATGCTCAACACTGTACCAGGTACGGTAGGAGATACCAAAACTGTTTCAATGAGTAACTTACAATCCAGTTAGAAAAACATGCCTCACGTGAAAACAATATGAGCAGTACATTGTTGTCAAATGATGATGGAACCAGCTGTGATTCATGAAGTACTTTCCTATGAGCCAAGCATGGTGCTGAGTGCTTTATATTCACCCTCTTGTTCAAAGCCACCCTAGGAGGTAGGTGCTATTATTATCCCCATTTTACAGATGAGAACATTGAATATCAAACAGCTAAAACATCCCAAAGCTCGCACCACTTGTAAATGGCAGAACTGGAATTTGAACTCAATTTGAACTGACTCCAAGACCTAAGTTCTTACTAAAGAAATTGTTATGGGAATTCAGAGAATGGGGAGGGCTAATATAGAAGAGCCGAGCAGGCCCTTAAAGCAAAGACAAGCTTCAGATAGGCAAGGAGGAGGAGGCCTACTGGGTCAAGCATACAGTAAGTGCATGGAGACTAGCAAAGGGCTTGAGTTAAGGATATTAGCTGAGCTGTCCTCTGGAATTAATATGGGACCAGATTTTGTTGGAAAATGAATAGTGGGCAGAAGATTGTAAACACTGTGGGTAATGATAGGCCACGAGAAACTGTAATGTCGAGTTTCAAGTTGCAGGTCTGGAGATTGACTGCAGGCCAGGCTCGGTGAGCTTCTGCCAGGTGACTAGTGGCGAGGCCGCAGGCGCGGGGGGCAGCTGGGGGACCCTGCTCTGCCCCAGTCGCCCCCTCTCCTCTTCCCCGCTGGGCCCCACTACTCTACTTCCGCTCGTGGGCGCAGACGCGCCAGGGTCAGAGCTACTATTATGGTCCGCGGAGGGGCGCCCAGGCAGCCGCAGTGGGCGGACGTATTTCTCCCACCTCTGGCGAAGGTTGGCAGCCCATTCCGCGGCCCTCCCCACGGCCGCTTAGGAAGGAAACCTTATCCCCCGCCCGGAGTCAGTCCTTTATCTCCGCAACTGCGAGCTTTCTGCTCCGCGACGGCGGATCTAGGGGCGGTGCTAGAGGGCGGGGCCAGGGATGGGGTTGTAAGCGCATCTCAGGGCTGGGCGGGGCCGCCAGCGACAGAGCGTGTTAGGCGTGTTCTGGGCCTCAGGCCCGGCTCCGCGGATTCGGCTCCGCGCCGGGGGCGGGTCCGGGGGCGGGCCCGGGGCGTCCAGATGCCCGCGACGGAAGGACCTATTTCAACAGCCCCCGCTGAGGTCGACGGCCGGCAGGGAGGTAAGGGGCTGAGAGAGGCAAACGTTCCCGCCCGGAGCCAAGTTCCCCGCTGCTCTCGGGGGCCACCTCGTTTTCCTTCCCCCACTGGCCGCGACTCGGAGGGTTCCGTTCCGCCGCGGGGGCGCGCCCGGGGACTGGGCTGTGAGTCTGCTGCGGCAGGCGGGTCGTTCCCAGTTCCCCACTTCTCTCGCGGGGCCGCGAGAGACCCGCGAGCGTCGGGAGCGCTACGGACCTGGTCAAGGCGGGGCAGCCATAGCGCCAGCCCCTTTCTCCTCCTCCGCGCCTCTCAGCAGTAAGAAGCTCTAGTTGGCTTGCTTTCCAATCATAGTTTGGTTCTGTCGTTTAAAAAAGTCCCTACCTCGTAACGCCGGGCTCCATCTCGAGAACTGACCGAGGCTTGTGAGTGCTTGGGAACCGGGCCCGCTCGGCGGCCGCAGCCCGGGCGTCCCACCTCCTTGTAGCAGGTCGGACGCCGAGGACCCGGAGCAACGCGGAGATGAGGAGCCGGAGCAATTCCGGGGTCCGCTTAGACGGATACGCGCGGCTGGTGCAGCAGACAATCCTGTGTTACCAGGTAAGGAGGGACCACCCCGAACTGCCATCTCGAGGCACTTATTCTCCTACCCAGCCCCCTCTCGTGTCCTGAGACTTTGCAGTTAAGAGGAAATTTCCTCTTTAAATCCGGTCCTTGCTGGCCGATGGTTACTCCCCACGCCGTCCACTTTACGAGCCAGGGGACCCAAGGGCTGTGCGGCTACACTGCACAGGATTCTTTGACCGCTGTTTGGGATCGAAGATAGAAGGAGCCCCCTGGGTGCCCTGGGTACAAAATGCGTCTTTCTGCATTGACTCTGCTGCTTTTGGATGGAAGGAGGTGTGTGTAGGTTGGACAGAGCACACTGAATGAGGATGGTGAGCTCTGGACTGCGAGGACAGTAGACGGGAGTGAAGAAACTCCTGAGGTGTGCATCCCACTCCGGGGTGTGTGGCGACTGCTGCTATTCTGCCCTTGAATTATCTTGTTAGAGACCCACCTGCGAGGGTCTTAGGGCTTACTCTGGCTGCCATTTTACAGATGAGAAAACTGCAGGCCAGAAAGGTTACTGCAGGTAGCAGGGGTAGACCCAGTGCAGGTCTTCTCCGAAAGTTGGAGGGGATCTTCGAAGCTGCCCATGTAGTCTGAGGTATGGAATGTCTCCTGTTTTGTATTACCCGGCTAAAGTTATGTCTGGGCCCATCATGTAAGGCCACTGGACTATTTTTATTCCTAGTGAAGACAACAGCTATGTTGCTTGCCCTCCATCAACAGCAATTATTTATAGGAGCTCCACGTCAGAGAAGGAAGTGGCCTTCCAGGGTAGAGGCCTGGCCTTCAAGTTGGGAGCCATGGTCACTCCCAAGCCACTGACCCTTTTCCCTACAGCCAATTTCACAGCCTTGTTTCTTCATTCAGGAAATATTTATTGTGTACCTATTATGTGCAAGTCACTCTGTCAGGTGCTGGGCCTACAAAGAAGAATAAATAATTGTAGTGCAGTCAGATTTATGCGTAGGGAATCGGTCCAGAGTCTCTTGTCTGAAACTCCTGGGGTCAGATGTGGTTTGCAGGTCAGCAGTGTTTGGATTTTAGGAAGGTAATATACATATATATTCTCTAGTAACTGCAGTGAAGTCTAGGCAGCACCCTTAAACACATTATTATTTTCCACATTGGAATATGAAGATTCACACTGAGTAGGAAAAGTAAAGACTGAAAGTAGTTTCACATCAGGTCACCTTTTGCTACCAAACGAGCTTGCTGCAAAATTATGAAAACGCTTTAAATTTTCAGAGCATATTGGCTTTTGAAATTGCACATGAAGGACTGTGGTTCTTATTTTGGGAGCTTAGCCCAGTTTGGGGAGCAGGGAGGAGTCCTGGAAGAGACGATGTTCAAGCTAAGAACTGAAGAAGAAGTAGGCAGGCAAGTGGGGGTGATTTTTTTTTTTTTTGCCTTCCTCTTTGGAATATATTATAATTACTTCTACAAAGTGTTTTAAAAATCCAAGTTGAAAATCCTGGCCCTTCATTACTGTGATGGAAGGGGCTTTAAGGAGAACTCATCAAGCTTGGTTCTTGTGTCACACCTGGGTTTGAATCTCTAGCTCGTCCTTCAACTACAGGTGTAACCGTTTCCCAGCCTCTCTGAGACTATGCCCTTATCTGTAAAATGAGGATGTAAACACCTGTGATTACTGCCCAGTATGTTGCCTGCCCCCCCGCCCCAGTAGGCAGTTAGCAAATAGTGCTGTTGATGGTGTTATGATTTTGATATAGGCCACACATATCCAGGCCACAAGTCCTCTCCTCACCACCCTGGCCCAGGATGCTCTTTTTCCTGAAGGCCTTGATACAGCTACTAATTGCTTTCTGGTCTTTGAACATAATTATATCTCCTCATGGATTCTGTGAGATCCTTAAGCACAGAGACCTCATCAGTTTCATTCCTTTTGCATCAAGCAGTGCTCCAGGCACATGAAAAGTACCCTTAAGTCCTTGTTGATAAAATATGTTCTGCAGACTCTAAGCCATCCTAACGACCCCAGCTATTGATCCAAGCTTACCTTCCCTCAGGAGCAAAAGAATTGTCTTTCCATTAAAGCAAATCTGCAGCATTGGACTTTCCTCTCCAACATTTTAATGATTAAAAAAAAGTTGTCTGAGCCTTTAGTTGTATTTATTTTGGGGGTAGTTCGTGAGAAGCCCTCATGTTTGCCCTGTTTTTCCCTTCCTGACTGCATAGTCAAGCTTTTCTGGTTAACCAGAACACCCCCAAGTACGGTTCTGTTGGAAAATCCAGTGAGTCTGCACATGCAGAATCACTCCTTCCCGCTTTCCCCCACCTCGCACCCATCCCACCCCAATAGCTAGTTTTCACAGTTGTAGAGCCCTCACCCATTTAGGGCCTGGTCATCTTTTCTGAGTGATCTTAGGCAGGTCACCTATCCACTGTGTAAGAATGAATGAGCAATTTGATGTTATGCATATTTTTCCACAATAAAAAATGAATGAGCTGGACTCTGAATGAGTGGTTTCTAAAGTTTATACTATATTTCCCATCTCCTGTAGATAGGTGCAGATGTTCATGAGGTAGTTTTCATTGTCAACTGGTACAAGGCTGACCTCTTTCTGATTTGTTGGGTTTTTTTTAAAGTATAGTTGATTTACCATATTAGTTTCAGGTGTATAACTTGGTGATTCAATAGTTTTATAGGTTATATTCCATTGAAAGTTATTATAAAATAAGGGCTATATTTCCCCATGCTGTACAATATATCCTTGTAGCTTCTTGATTTTATACATAGTAGTTTGTACCTCTTAGTCCCCTACCCCTATCTTGTCCCTCCCCTCTTCCCTCTCCCCACTGGTAATCACTAATTTGTTCTCCATATCTGTGAGTCTGTTTCTGTTTTGTTATATTTGTTTGTTTGCTTTATTTTTTACATTCCACATATAAGTGATAAAGCACAGTATTTGTCTTTCTGTGTCTGACTTATTTCACTAAGCCTAATACCCTCTAGGTCCATCCATGTTGTTGCAAATGGCAGAATTTCATTCTTCTTTATGGTCGCGTAGTATTCCATTGTATATATACACCACATCTTCTTTATCTGTTCATCTGTTGATGGACATTTAGGTTGCTTCCATATCTTGGCTATTGTAAGTAATGCTGCTATGAACATTGGGGTGCATGTATCTTTTCAAATTAGTGTTTTTGTTTTCTTTGGATATATACCCAGGAGTGGAATTGCTGGATCATATGGTAGTTCTGATTTTAGTTTTTTGAGGTCCATACTCTTTTCTGTAGTGGCCGCACCAATTTACATTCCAACCAGCAGTGTGCTAGGGTTCCCTTTTCTCCACATCCTCACCAACATGTTATTTGTGGTCTTTTTGGTGATGGCCGTTCTGACAGGTGTGAGGTGGTATCTCATTGTGGTTTTGATTTGCATTTCTCTGATGATTAGTGATGTTGAGCTTTTTAAGTTGACATCAAGTTACATTGATTTCACTTGTTAGAAATCAGTGTTAAATATACCAAACTCGTAGTTATTCTTTTGTTAGAGGCAATACTTTGTTCAGATCAGCTAGCATATCAACTAATTCCTTTTCCTGTGTCTGTGAAAGAGAATTTTTTCCATTAGTCATTTGCCAAATGTACTTACTGCTAAATAATAAAGATTGACAAAACCAAAAGCCAGTTTTTTAAAAAGACTAATAAAAAGGCAATCACAATAGATGTAAAATTTTAAATTAACCAGATAATGGAAATTAATTTTTAAAAAATTTTAAAGATATATGTGATCTATAAGAGACAAACCTAAAACAGAGGATACTGAAAGTTTGAAAGTAATTAGTGAGACAAGATATACTAGGCAAATGCTAACCAAAAAAAAGTTGGAGTAATTATATTGATACTAACATCAGACAGATAAGCTTTTGAAATTTAAAAGAATTCTATTAGGGATTAAGAAATGTTATTACTAGATGATAAAAGGATAATTCACCAAAAAAAATAGAGCAGTTTTAAACCCACAGAATACTAACAACATAGCTTCAAAATGTATAAAGAAAAACTTGACTTAATTGTTAACAAATCCATAACCATAGTGGGAGTTTTTAAATACCCTTCTCTCAGATACTAATAAAGCAGAGAAATAATTAGGACATAGAAAATTTGAACACTTCCATAAGAAACAAACTTGATCAAGTATACATACGTAGAATTCTGTGCCCAACCAGTAGAAAATACTTATTTGTTTCAACCTTGCAAAGTATATTTTTCAAAAATTGATGACAAATTAGGGTATAAAGGAAACCTCAAAAAATACTGAAGAGTCAACTTTATGCATACCACATTTTTTGACCAAAATGCAAGAAAATTAGAGAGCAATAAACAATGACTGCTAACGCCCCCCACCCCCGGCCAAATATGTTTGGAATCCTACTAAGCCCACTTCTAAATATATTTAAACAGATAATGGATATGTACGTCATGAATATATACACACATATATATGTACACACATGATGTCATGGATCTAAGAAGAAATTATAAAATATTTAGAACTGAATAAAAAGAAAGGCATTCCAAATACCAATTTATGGAATATAGCTAAAGTGGGATGTGAAGAGAAGTTTATATCCTGAAATGTATAAGAAAAGAAGAAAGATTTACAAATTAATGAACTCAAGTTGAGAAAAGGACAACAGAGTATACCCAAGGAAATAGATGAAAGGAAATAATAAAGACAAGACCAACAATTAATGTAATATAAAACAAATAAAAAAGATTGACAAAATCAGAAGCTAGTTTTTTAAAAAAGACTAATAAAAAGGCAAACTTCTGTCAGGGTTGATAGGGGGAGGGGAAAAGGGACAAATAGACAATATTAGGAGAAAATGGAAAAATACTATGAACAATTTTGGGCAGTAAATTTGAAAACGTAAATGACAGTTTTCTAGATAAATGTTACCAGTGTTAAAGCAAGAAAAAATTACATCCTAATTAGACTATAACCATTAAAGAAAATTGAATGAGTGAAAAAACTCCTAGTCCAAGATGAGTTTATAGACTAGGACCAAGGAACATTTAGAGGTTTATTCATTCATCTTTGAAGGCTAAGGAATTTGGCTTTTATTCTGAGTGGGAAGGGAAGCCGTGAGAGGGCTTTGAGCAGATGAGTGGCATCATCTGAATGATGTTTGAAAAGAATCACTCCACCGGCTGCATGGAATATAAGGTGTCAAGATGCACAACAGGGTGACCAGTTAAGGAAGCTTCTGCAATTGGAGCATGATGGCTCAGACAAGGGTGGTTGTAGTGGAGACAGATAGGAATGGTTGAGTTTGGGGAAAATTTCATAGGTAGAGACAAGTTTTACTGGTGGACTGAGTGTACGATGTATGGAAAAAAGTCAAGAATGACTCCAAGATTTTTGGCTTGAGTAACTGGTAGGATGGAATTGCCTTTTACTGAGATGGGGAAGCTTGTGGAGGAGCAAGTTTCTGGGGGAAGATAAGGAGTTTTATTAATTTCGAGGTGACCATTAGACATCCAAGTGGAAATGGTAAATAGGCAGTTGAATATATGAGTGTAGAAGTCAGGGGAGAGGTTAGGGCTGGAGATGAAAACCTTGGAGCTGTTGGTACACATATATGTAATGAAAGATAATGAGACTGGATGAGATCACAGGAGTGAGTTAAACAGAGAAGAGATGACATTTAAAGAGGAGCTTTCCAAAAATGGAGAGGTCCGGAAGATGAGGAGGGAACACCAAGGGAGACTGAGAAGCAGCAGATGAGGAAGGAGGAAAACCAGCCAAGGGTGGTTGTCATCCTAGAAGCCAAGTGAGGAAAGTGATTCAAGGAGGAGTATCAGATGGGGGAAAGACTAATAATGGGTCAAAGACAAGTAGCAACAAGACTGAGAAGTGACCATTAGATTTAGCGGTGTGGAAGTTGTTGGTGATCTTGTCATGCAGTTTATGTGAGTATTAGAGGCAGAAATTGGTTGAGGGGAGCTCGAGAAGGGAAGAACAAGAGCTAAAGATTGCATTGAAACGATTCTTTTCAAGAGTCTGCTGTAAAGGAGAGCAGTGGTAGGGTGGAGATGTGAGCTTGAGAGGGGTTTATTTGAGAAATTATATATCTGGTAGAAATGATCCAGTAGATAGGGAGAAACTGATACTGCAAGAGTGAGAGTGGGAATTACTGGAGCAGAGATAGTTTATTCATCAAAACAAGAGGGAAGGCAGGGTACGCAGGCTCAGTGTTCTCTTTTGATTGCTTCTGCTTTCTCAGTGAAACACAAGGCACCGTCATTAGCCGAGAGTGGAGTTGGAGAGGAGTTATCAGAGGTTTGAGGAGAGGGGAGAAGGTTTGAAATTGTCCTTTAGGAGAAGAAGGGAATGGATGGTCCAGGGATTTCTAGTATGATTGTTGGACAGCATTAAAGGTCATTAATTTCAAGCAAGTTCAACCAGTATGGCTGTGTTTTTTTTTTCCAGCTGCGCAGGTAGGTGCACCCCCAGTGGTAGGCAAAGAGTCAGATTTAACCAGAGCTTGGGTTTTTGCGTGGTGACTACAATGCAGTGAGAGGGGCAAGAGATTAACAGATAACCCCTATCTTAAATAAACTGTTTCAGATAAAAGATAAAGAGGGATAACTACCAACTCCTTTTATGTGGCCAATATCCCAAGATACCATAGTCAAACAAGACGTAATGAGAAATGTTATTTATGGAGGAAATTCACTTATAAATATTGATGCAAAAATATAAAGTAAATTATTAATAAAATGAAGCCAGCAATGTATTAAAAATACAGCATAATCAAGTAAAGTTTATCTCAGTAACACCAGGAAAGTTTCTTTAAGAAAATCTATTAATATAACTTACCATATTAATAAAGGAAAAACAGCCTTCAACTTTATCTGTAACATTTTATTTCTTTTTTAAAAAAGGAAGGAATTTGTACCGTTCTTCATGGTGGGATGCTTTCATTTGTTGGATCTGAGTGATGGGTATTGGTTATATTGTTCTCTGCTTTCCTATATGTTCGACATTTTATTAAGTTGTAAAAATTAAGGCCATATTAATAAACATAGTCTAGGAGTAACCCAGGAGTCAGCTTGGATTTCTTCTTTTCCCTCATGCCCCACCAAAAAGTGAGAGAATGTCCTAATGAATTAGATCACCAAAGTCTCTCTGCGCTCCACCCACTTCTATCCCTGTCCACTGCCCCCACCCGAGTCCAGGCCACCATCATCTCATGCCTGGACTGCCCCTCTAGCCTCCTGATGAGTTCCTTGCTTCCACTCTTGGCCCCTCCTCCCCAGCAGTAAGCAACCTTACATCAGGCACCAGACTACACTGCTCTCCTGCCTACAACTTGCCATGGCTTTCGTCACTCCTAGAATAAAATGCAGAGTTCTATCAAACTTTGCAGTCCAGCTGCAGCCTAGCTCACCAGCTCCTCACTCATCATCAGTGGTGTGCTGGTAAATGCTTAACAGCTGGCTCAGCTGACTTGAAAACGTGGCTTCTTTGTCAAGAGCCATACCAGGAGGGAGAAAATGAGAGAAAACCACCCCCAATCTCTCATGCCCAACAGCAAACTCTTGATCTTTCCCAACAAATCTGGGTACCACCACCCATTTGGAGCCCCAAGTCAGCAACCCAGGAGTCTTTTTGGCCCCTTCTTTCTTCCTTTCCCACCTGTATCTATTCCATCACCAAGCTCTGCTGATTCTATCTCCTGAACCTCTCTCGAATCCACCTGCTGCTTCTGCTCCGCTCTGCCGTCACCGCGCTCCTTGTCTAAGCTGCCAACCTTGCCAGTCTCTACCCCAGTACTAGCTTCCCAGCCTGTCGTCTCTCTGCAGCCACTCTCAATCCCCTCCCGGTATTTCTCCTGACTGCAGCCAAAGTGGTCTTCTCCAAAGCAGGTATGCCCTCCTGCTGCACCCTCACTCTGGGTAACATCTTAACCTCCTCCGTTCCACCCCGGCTCCACCAGGGGAGCCCTCCCTCCCCTCCCTCCTTGATGCCCTCACAGCATGACACACATTCCCTTTGCTGCACTTAACCGAGTTGGAATTTTACATCTATTTGTGTGACTTAAAATGAATGAATTCCCGCTAGGCTATAAAGTCCGCTGCACAGGACCAAGGATTTCTTTTTAATTACCATTTTGTCCTTAGCACTTAGTGTCTGGCAGTTGTAGAGATTTTAAAAACAGTTGTTGATTGAATGAATAAATGAATGAAATAAAATGCTTAAACCACATAGTCTATGTGCTGTAGTACGTGCAGTTAACAAATGACCACTGCTCTTGTTATTATTCATCACACCTCTACCATACAACCATCATTTGGGGGTTCTTAGAACCTAATTGTATGTCCATAAAAAGAGACTGGGCCAAAGTTGCTGCAACCTATCCGTTGTCCTTAGTTCAGTTTAATCTAGCAGGAATTTATTTAATAGTCAAGATGGGAATGAGAACAGTTGTGGGCCAGGGCATACACAAGCATTCCGGGCACCACTGAGTCCAAAAAGGGCAGAAATGACATTTTTCGTCCATAGTCAGAAAGGGACTGTCTGACAGATGGTTGTCTGGTCTGTGTGTCGAAGATTGGAGAAAGAGAGCACTTGATAGATAACCTAGTATCAACCCCAGCCCTGCCTTCTGCCATCTCCCACTTCAGTTCTTTTTAGGTGCAGCCAGGAGGGGGGCTTTTGCTGTGCTCTTTTCAGGACAGCCTTTAAATATTTTAGTGCCAGATAAAAACATTAGAGTAATTCAATGAAAAAAGTCCTTGAATCTTCCATTTACAAATAAAGGACCATAATAGACCCGTACGAGGGAAATCTCTCCCAAGTTTCGCAGGGATCCAAAAGGTCATGTAGATCACCTAATCTCCTTTTACAGTTGAAGAATTCCAGCCAAGGGAGTTGAGGGGACCTTTTTCAAGGTCATCCTTTTGGTGAGCTGACAGCCCCGTGATAAGTGCTCCGTCTTGTTGGAAACAGGCCAAAGAGTAGAGATAAATACTTTAGACATACCAGATTGCTGTGAAATAAAGTTATTCACTAATAGAGTGAAGTAAATATCACATCTGCCTTATAATAGGGAGAACATAATGTTAATAAAGTACATTTAGAGAAGTGTTCCTTAATCAAATGGGTTACAGACCCATTTGAGAATTTGATGATGGCTGAATATCTTATCTTCTCCTGGGAAAAATGCTCACATAAAAGTTCCAGGAGTCTAAGGACCTCCAGCTCCCTGCCCCCACAAAGCCCATCTATGGACTCCCGGAGAGCCCAGAGGCAGAGTGACAGGTGTGATGCCACCATGCTCTGAACCCAAACCTGATGGAATAAAAGTCATTGAAAATATCGAATGGTGACATTTGCAATTTTCCTGTTCAGGTGAAAGGTTACTAGTGTGGCACCCAGTAATCCCTTGATACCTCTGACTTCAGGCGTGGCCGGGAGGATTCTGACAGCCCTACTGAGTTTGAATGTGTTCTGTAAGTTTCCACAACCCAGGCTAAGGACTGATAACTCAAGCTAAGGAATTGGCAAGAGAGTCAAAGAATTAAAATCTCCTAAAAGAGTGGTAAAGTCATTTGCACATTTGATTGTAGCTAAGGGGCCCAGAATGGTTTCTGTGAAGTTTGAAAGTTTTAAGATGAGCACTGGGATCTGGAGCGAAGCTAGAACACAGCTAAAATGAAGTGGATGCCTGCAGCGCTTGGCCTCCGACCCAGTTTGTTTCCCTTTAAGCCATCACTCAGCCGTGTGAGATGATACAGATGCGTCGGCCCAGGGCAGCTTGCAGCCTGTGCTTTATTTGTGAACCCAGAGGGGGAAATCTAATCGGCAGCAATTTAGAAAAAGACATCATTTGCAAGTGAAAATTGCACACCTGTGATCTCCTTAGGGAAAGCATGAGGCTGCTGCATGTTAGAGCTTAAATTTTCAACATTATTCTCTGAAAGCTTGAGGTTTACATATCAAATT
>NW_020171822.1:600170-637008 GCF_003031525.2 Neophocaena asiaeorientalis asiaeorientalis | reverse complement strand
ACAAGAGAAGCCACCGCAGCGAGAAGCCTGCACACCGCAGCAAAGAGTAGCCCCCGCTTGCCGCAACTAGAGAAAGCCCGCGTGCAGCAATGAAGACCCAACGCAGCTAAAAATAAATAAAATAAATCTATTATAAAGTAAATAATAAATAAGTAATGGAAAAAAGAAAGGTTACTCACACAACCAGTAGTCTCAATTACAGATGCAGTCGTTTTAAAACCAATGCTGCTGTCATTCCCACTTTAAAAAACCTCTCCCAAGTCCAAGGCATTGCCCTTCCCCATCTCCTTTAACATTTCAAACAGTTTCTAGAACAAAATTCCCATACAGCAAATGAATTTAACCAGTTTTCGGAGTTTTTGTAATAGAAATTCTCACATTCTATTTTTTGCTTTACCAGCACAAGGGCGGTAGGGAACAGGGGCCTGGGGGAGTAATCATGTGTTTTCAACATTTATCCTAGTTTCTTTTGGGCATTGCATTTGAATAATTGTACAGTTTATTCCTCCCTTGGAACTGAGCAAGTTGGTGGGATGCACTTAGCGATTCTTAATCCAGAGGAAAGAAGTCTAAGGGTAGGAGTTAGCTGGAGGCCTCTGACCTCTGTCCCTTGGAGCATAGGAAAGGGAGCTTCAGGAAGGCTTCATGGAGGAGGGAGCATGTGAAGGAGAGGCGTTTGCTGGAGAGCATTACAGGCGGGGGGAAGAGTGTGTGCACAGGCCCAGAAGTGCGAGAGCAGAGCATGTGCAGGAAATACTAATTGGGGTTTTCTGGGGCGCTAAGGAGGGAGCGACTGGTGATGAGGCGGGATGTGAGAGGAAGAGCCGGCACATGATGAGCCTTGTATGGCTACCCAAGGGACTTCGGTTCTATCTTGTAGGGTCGGAGAATTCTGAGCAGGGCAGTGAAGGCTTGAGATTCTAGGTCTTTCAGTGACCTCCCTTTGTGGAGGATGGATTGGAAGGAAAGCAGTACTAGAGAAAGAGAGATCAGTAAGGAGCTATTCCGATTTTCTTTTGGGACGGAGGGAGGGGAAGAAGGAATCTATCCTCTCTGTGCCGTTTTTGGTGGGTAGATGACAGCATCCATCTGTGTGCCCTCCAGCTAGAAATTGAACTGCAGAATGTTAAATTAAGTAGTTTGGTGCTACCATCTAGCTTATGTATTTTGCCTTAATATTGCCTCAATCTTAGATTTCTTTAATAGCATCAAATGTTTTTACGGTATCTAGTTCACTGTGGCTAGTTAATAGGCATTTGTAGTTGTATCTGTCAGGATTCTTTCAGATGTAACTGACACAAACCCACCTCAAATGGCCTTTAAGCACAAAAGAGAGTTTATTGCTCAAATAACTGAAAATCCCAAGGGACTGGGCTAGATTCAGGCATGGCTGGATTTAGGAGCTCAAATGATCAAGTATACCTCTTTGTATGACTTGGCCCTGTTTGACTAAGAGTGGGCTTTATTCTCTGGCAGGCTCATCTCAAGTGGTGGCAGAAGTGGTCCCTTGGCAGCTCCAGGTTATAGTCTTTCAGATTGGTGCCCTCTGTAGAAAGAAAGCTTTTCCTATAGTGCCCCCAGAGAAGGTCCTGACTGTGAATGGCTCTCAGTTGGTCCAGCTTGGGTCGTGTGCACATCCCTGAACTGTGCCTAGATTGGCCAGGCTGGGTCACACGTCCTTCCCTGCGGCTGGGGCTGTGGCCAGGGGTCAGGCAGTTATGGGATCAACCCTGCCTCCCCTCCCCAGAACCACACTGAATCAGAGCAGGGGAAATTATAGGCCATTACCAGAAAAGGGGTAACAGTTACTGGATGGGCAGAGGCAACAGTGGTTTCCATTAGAATAGGGATGAAATAAAGGGCCCGAGGGGTCCCGACCCATGGTCTCCAGTCTGCTTCGAACCCTTCTTTTTATACAAAAGGAAACCAAGGGCCAGAGAAGTTAAGTAATTCGCTCAAGATCACATAGCTAATAAGTGGCAAAGCAGATTTGAACCCAGGTGTATCTTACACAGTGTGGGGGCTGTGGCCTTAAACACTGCATTATGTTCCGTGCCTCCCTTGAGGAACGGCCTTCGGGGACCTTCTGCACAAATAATACCAGAGACTGAGCTCACATTACCTACAACCCTGTCCATTCTATTTGGAAAATTCTAAATGTTAGGAAGCTCTTATGTTGAGTTGAAATCTGACTTGAGTTGAATAGCCAAAAAAATCAAATCCCTCTTTCAGAGGACAGCCTTTCAGCAATTTGAAGATGCTAACTTGCTCTCCCTTAAATCTTCTCTAAACACCCTATTTTCCCTTCATGAGCTGTGGCTCTCAGCCTCTTCATAGCCCTGATCAACCTCTGGGTATGTTCCAGGTAGGGAATATCCCTTTTCAAACATGGTGTTTGGCAGTGACAGTATGCCACGTGTGCTCTGCCAGGCTGGCAGTTCAGTGAGACGCTCATTTCCCTTGTTCTGAAAACTCTACTTCCATTAACATAGCCTTGATTTTTTGGTATCCACTCACATGCTGTTCGTAGGTCGTTCGTTGTTAAAACTTGCAGGCAGTGTTGTATAGTTGAAATTTCTTGTACCTAAATACTGGGGCAAGATGTGGCTGGGTCAAAGGGTAGCTGCTGGGATGGGGGAGTGGCGGGGTGATTTGGAAAAAAGAGAAGAGGTTCTGTTTAAAGAGTTGTTGGGGCCCTGGGAGTGGGAGTGTATGTGTAAAGAGAGCTGAGTCATCTCAAATGTGTGGGAGTGATTGCTACTAAAATTAGTTAAGCAGACATTTATTGAACACGTAAGCCCAATAAATAAATTCTTGTCGAATTCTATCTAGTTTTGTTTCAACCTGTTTTCTAAGTCCTTAAGTGTTCCGCTGTTCTGGGCCAGCATCCACATTGCAGCGCTTACCTGCCCCTCCTCTCACATGCACACGCCCTCTTAGGAGCAGTGGATGCTACCTTTTCAACATCGCTGCTCTCTTCTGTTGTTAATCCTCCCCATCCCCTGATTGCTCTCAGTATCATCTTGGTATTGCCACCAACCAAGAAGATTGTATAAGTGTTGTTTCTTGAGCATATATGACGAAGACTTAAGCTTTTATTATCTTTATTTTTCAGGTTGATAATTTTAACATTGAATATATGTTTTTAAACTACACACCCACCACCCTAGGGAGCCATGTACACTGTCTTCTTCGGTCATCTTGTACCACTGTACCGTTACCCTCACTGAAGTTCACTGCCCTAACTTCTGCCTCCTTAAACTTCACCTCTGTCCTTTGAGTTTACCATTCTGTTTCACCCATCTCATCTCTGAATCTAGGGATAAGCCATTTCCTATGCTTGAAGCAGCTTCACTGTTTTACCCACTTTTCTACTTATAAAGCAAAAATGAGGATTTACCACCTGTTTGAATCATTCCCAAGATTCATGCTTCTTCAGAGTTTCCTAAAGAAAGACTACAGTTCTATGAATTTTAAAACGTGTATAGAGTCACGTAACCACCACCATAATCAAAATACAAAGCAGTTCCTTCGACTAAAAAATCTCCCTCCTGCTGCCTCTTTCTAGTCACACATCCCACCCAACCCTAATCTCTAGAAACCGCCGATTTGTTCCATGTCACTATAGTTTTGTCTTTTCAAGATTGTCATGTAAGTGGAATCATATGATATGTAACCTTTGAGAGTGGCTTCTTTCACTTAGTATAATGCCCCCGAGATTCATCCAAGTTGTCGTGTGTATCAGTAGTTTGTTCTTTTTCATTGCCGAGTAGTATTCATTATATGGACATATCACAGTGTGTTTATCCATTCACCCGTTGAAGGAAATTTGAGTTATTTACAGTTTCTGGCAGTTATGGATCGAGCTGCTTTAAACATGCATGTAGAGGTTTGCATTTCTCTAGGGTAAATACCTAGGAGCAGGTTTGCTGGGTCATAGGGTAAGTGTCTGTTTAACTTCATTAGAAATCACCAAACTCTTTTCTAGAATGGCAGCACTATTTTGCATTCCCACCAACAGTGTGTGAGGATTCAAGTGGCTCTATGCCCCTGTTAACAGTATTGGCATTAGTTTTTCTATACTTTAAATTTTCATTTATTTATTTATTGACGTATACTTGATTTACAATGTTGTGTTTCTGGTGTACAGCAAAGTGATTCAGTTATATATATACGTATTCTTTTTTATATTCTTTTCCATTATGGTTTATTACAGGATATTGAATATAGTTCCCTGTGCTATACAATAGGACCTTGTTGTTTATCTATTATATATATAGTAGTTTGTATCTGCTTATTCCAAACTCCTAATTTATCCCTCCCCACCTCCTTTTCCCTCTGGTAACCATAAGTTTATTTTCTATGTCTGTGAGTCTGTTTCTATTTTGTAAACAAGTTCATTTGTATCATATTTTAGATTCCACATGCAAGTGATATATGGTATTTGTCTTTCTCTTCTGACTTACTTAGTATGATAATCTCTAAGTCCATCCATGTTGCTGCAAATGGCATTATTTCATTCTTTTTTATGGGAGAGTAGTATTCCATTGTCTGTGTATACACACACACACACACACACACACACACACATCACCCATCTTCTTTATCCATTCATCTGTTGATGGACATTTAGGTTGCTTCCATGTCTTGGCTATTGTAAGTAGTGCTGCTGTGAACATTGGGGTGAATGTATCTTTTCAAATTACAGTTTTCTCCAGATATATGCCCAAGAGTGGGATTGCTGGATCACACGGTAGCTCTCTTTCTAGTTTTTTAAGGAACATCCATACTGTTTTCCATAGTGGCTGTACCAGTTTACATTCCCACCAACAGTGTAGGACGGTTCCTTTTTCTCCACACCCTCTCTGGCATTTGTTATTTGTAGACTTTGATGGTGGCCATTCTGACTGGTATGAGGTGATACCTCATTGTAGTTTTGATTTTGTTTTAATTAATTTATTTTTGGCTGTGTTGGGTCTTCATTGCTGTGCTCAGGCATTCTCTAGCTGCACTGAGTAGGAGCTACTCTTTGTGACAGTGTGTGAGCTTCTTGTTGCAGTGGGTTCTCTTGTTGCGAGCACGGGCTCTAGGAATGCAGGCTTCAGTAGTTGTGGCTCACGGGCTGTAGAGCGCAGGCTCAGTTGTTGTGGCACACGGGCTTAGTTGCTCTGCGTCATGTGGGGTCTTCCCAGACCAGGGCTCAAACCTGTGTCCCCTGCATTGGCAGGCGGATTCTTAACCACTGTGCCACCAGGGAAGTCCCTAGTTTTGATTTTAATAATTAGCAATGTTGAGTATCTTTTCATGTGTCTGTTGGCTATCTGTATGTCTTCTTTGGAGAAATGCCTCTTTAGGTCTTCTGCCCATTTTTTGATTGGGTTGTTTGTTTTTTTGTTATTGAGTTGTATGAGCTGTTAGTATATTTTAGAAATTAAGCCCTTGTCAGTTGCATCATTTGCAAATATTTTCTCCCATTCCGTAGGTTGTCTTTTCATTTTGTTTATGGTTTCCTTTGCTGTGCAAAAGCTTGTAAGTTTGATTTGGTTCCATTTGTTATATTTGCTTTTATTGCTCTTGTCTTGGGAGACTGATCTAAGAAAACTTTCTTACATTTATGTCAGAGAATGTTTTGCCTGTGTTCTCTTCTAGGATTTTTATGGTGTCATGTTTTATATTTAAGTCTTTAAGCCATTTTGAGTTTATTTTTGTGTATGGTGTGAGGGAGTGTTCTAACTTCATTGATTTGTATGTGACTGTCCAGCTTGCCCAGCACCACTCGCTGACGAGATTGTCTTTTCTCCATTGTATATTCTTGCCTCCTTTGCTGAAGATTAATTGATCATAGGTGTGTGGATTTATTTCTGGGCTGTCTATTCTGTTTCATTGATCCATATGTCTGTTTTTGTGCCAGTACCATGTTGTTTTGATTACTGTAGCTTTGTAGTATAGTCTGAAATCAGGGCAGGTTATACCTCCAGCTTTGTTCTTTTTCCTCAGGCTTATTTTGGCAATTCTAGGTCTTTTATAGTTCCACATAAATTTTAGGATTATTCTAGTTCTGTGAAAAAGGTCATGGATAATTTGATAGTGATCGCATTTAATCTGTAGATTGCTTTGGGGAGTATGGCCATTTTAACAATATTCTTCCAATCCAGGAGCATGGGATATCTTTCCATTTCTTTGAATCATCTGTAATTTCCTTAATCAATGTTTTATAGTTCTCAGCACATAAGTCTTTCACCTCCTTGGTCAGGTTTATTCCTAGATATTTTTTATTATTATTATTTTCTTGCGGTACACGGGCCTCTCACTGCTGTGGCCTCTCCCGCTGCGGAGCACAGGCTCCGGATGCACAGGCTCAGTGGCCATGGCCCACGGGCCCAGCCACTCCGCAGCATGTGGGATCCTCCCGGTCCGGGGCACGAACCTGCGTCTTCTGCATCAGCAGGCGGACTCTCAACCACTGCGACACCAGGGAAGCCCCCTAGATACTTCTTATGTGATTTTAAAAGGGGTTGTTTTTTACTTTCCCTTTCTGATATTTCATTGTTTGTGTAAAGAAATGCAAAAGATTTCTGTTTGTTAATCTTGTATCCTGCCACCTTGCTGAATTCGTTTATTAGTTCTACTAGTTTTTGTGTGGAGTCTTAAGGGTTTTCTATATATAGTATCATGTTATCTGCATATAATGACAGTTTTACCTCTTCCCTTCCAATTTGGATACCTTTTATTTCTTTTTCTTGTCTGACTGCTGTGGCTAGGACTTCCAATACTATGTTGAAGAGAAGTGAGAGTGGGCATCCTTCTCTTGTTCCAGATTTTAGTGGGAAGGCTTTCAGGTTTTTACCATTGAGTCTTATGTTGGCTGTGGGTTTGTCATAAATAGCTTTTATTATGTTGAGATATGTTCCCTCTATACCCACTTCGGTAAGAGTTTTTAACATGAATAGATGTTGAATTTTATCAAATGCTTTTTCTGCATCTGTTGAAATGATCATGTGGTTTGGCAGTATTTTTTTATTTTAGCCATTTCAGTAGGTAGGTAGTGCTATCTCACAGTGGTTTTAATGTGCATTTCCTTAATAGCTAATGATGTTGGCCTTTTAAAAAAAATTTTATTTATCTATTTTTGGCTGCGTTGGGTCTTCATTGCTGCACACGGGCTTTCTCTGTGGCGAGCAGGGGCTACTCTTTGTTGCAGTGCACGTGCTTCTTGTTGCAGTGGCTTCTCTTGTTGTGGAGCATGGGCTCTAGGCATGCGGGCTTCAGTAGTTGTGGCTCACAGGCCCTAGAGTGCAGGCTCAGTAGTTGTGGCGCACTGGCTTAGTTGCTCCATGGCATGTGGGATCTTCCTGGACTAGGGCTCGAACTCGTGTCCCCTTCATTGGCAGACAGATTCTTAACCAATGTGCCAACAGGGAAGCCCTTTTCAAGTTTTTTTTCAACCAATTTTTAAATAAGTTGTTTTCTTACTGTTGAGTTTTGAGAGTTCTTTCCATATGCTGGATACAATTCCCTTGTTGAACATGTGACTCGCAAATAGTTTCTCCCAGTCTATAGCTTGTCTTTTTATCTCTTAAGTGTCTTTCACAGAGAAAAAGGTTTTAATTTTGATAAAGTCCAGTTTATCGATTTTTCTTCTATGGATGGTGCTTTTGGTGTCATGGCTAATTTTGCCTAATTTTAAGTCATGAAGATTTTTCTTCTATGTTTTCTTTCTTTTAAAAATTATTTTATTTATCTATTTTTGGCTGCCTTGGGTCGTCGTTGCTGTGCACAGGCTATCTCTAGTTGTGGCGAGCGGGGGCTGCTCATTGTTGTGATGTGCGGGCTTCTCATTGCGGTGGCTTCTCTTTGTTGCAGGGCACAGGCTGTAGGCACGTGGCCTGCGGTAGTTGTGGCACGTGGGCTCAGTAGTTGTGGCTCGCGCGCCCTAGAGCACGGGCTCAGTAGTTGTGCCGCATGGGCTTAGTTGCTCTGTGGCATGTGGAATCTTCCTGGACCAGGGCTCAAACCCGTATCCCCTGCATTGGCAGGCAGATTCTTAACAACTGCGCCACCAGGGAAGTCCCATCTTCTATGTTTTCTTACAGAAGTTTTATAGGTTTACATTTTACATTTAGATCTGTGATCCATTTTGAGTTAACGTTGTGTAAGATGTGGGATTTAGATTCAGATTCATTTTCTTGCATATGGATGTTCATTTGTTCCAATACCATTTATTAAAAAGACTGTTCTTTCTCCCTTTGTGTTTAGACCTTTGTCAAAGGTCAATTTGTCATATGTGTGTGGATCTACTTCTGGTCTCTGTTCTGTTCTAGGCCCTATGTCTGCATCCCTTTTCCTCTTGTTAGGTGCACACACATTCAGGATTATTATATCTTCATAGGAACTGACCCTTTCATTATTATGTAACATCTCTCTGTATCCCTGGTCGTTTTCTTTGCTGTGAAGTCTACTTTGTCTGATGTTAATATCTCAATTCGTTTCCCCTCTTCTCCCTATGCTGAAGAGTAGGATTTACAGTTTATTACTTTAACAACTTTTTTATAAGCCCAAAAGCAAAAGGCAAGTAATTCATCACCATTTTAATCTCTGAGCACTTTAGATTCAGTAATGATTCGGCTGTGGAGGCGGCAGGTGGGGGTGTTTCCCAGCCCATCACAGCTAGCAGGTGACGTCACCATGAAAGCATAGTTGTTCACAATTATTCATATAATAATTGTTCACATAGAGGGCAGACAGCAGAAGCAAGAAGAACTACAGTTTTGCAGCCTGTGGAAGGAAAACCACGTTCACGGAAAGATAGACAAAATGAAAAGGCAGAGGACTTTGTACCAGATGAGGGGACAAGATAAACCCCAGAAAAACAACTAAATGAAGTGGCGATAGGCAACCTTCCAGAAAAAGAATTCAGAATAATGATAGTGAAGATGACCCAGGACCTTGGAAAAAGAATGGAGGCAAAGATGGAGAAGATGCAATAAATGTTTAACAGAGACCTAGAAGAATTAAAGAACAAACACCTAGAAGAATTAAAGAACAAACAAACAGAGATGAACAGTACAGTAACTGAAATGAAAAATACAATAGAAGGAATCAATACCAGAATAACTGAGGCAGAAGAACGGATAAGTGACCTGGAAGACAAAATGGTGGAGTTCACTGCTGCAGAACAGAATAAAGAAAAAAGAATGAAAAGAAATGAAGACAGTCTAAGAGACATCTGGGACAACATTAAATGCAACAACATTCGCATTAAAGGGGTCCCAGAAGGAGAAGAGAGAGAGAAAGGACCCAAGAAAATATTTGAAGAGATGATAGTCAAAAACTTCCCTAATATGGGAAAGGAAATAGCCACCCACGTCCAGGAAGCACAGAGAGTCTCAGGCAGGATAAACCCAAGGGAAACACACCAAGACATATAGTAATCAAATAGACAAAAATTAAAGACAAAAATTATTGAAATCATAAGGCGAAAACGACAAATAACATATAAGGGAACTCCTGTAAGGTTAACAGCTGATTTCTCAGAAGAAACTCTACAAGCCAGAAGGGAGTAGCATGATATATTTAAAGTGATGAAAGGGAAGAACCTACAACCAAGATTACTCTACCTGGCAAGGACCTCATTCAGATTCGATGGAGAAATCAAAAGCTTTACAGACAAGCAAAAGCGAAGAGAATTCAGCACCACCAAACAAGCTCTACAACAAATGCTAAAGGAACTTCACTAAGTGGGAAACACAAGAGAAGAATGGGACCTACAAAAACAAATCCATAACAATTAAGAAAATGGTTATAGGAACATACATATCGATAATTACCTTAAACATGAGTGGATTAAATGCTCCAACCAAAAGACACATGCTCGCTGAATGGATACAAAAACAAGACCCATATATATGTTGTCTACAAGAGACCCACTTCAGACCTAGGGACACACACAGACTGAAAGTGAGGGGATGGAAACAGATATTCCATGCAAATGGAAATCAAAAGAAACCTGGAGTAGCTATACTCGTATCCGACAAAATAGACTTTAAAATAAAGAATGCTACAAGAGACAAGGAAGGACACTACATCATGATCAAGGGATCAATCCAAGAAGAAGATATAACAATTATAAATATATATGCACCCAACATAGGAGCACCTCAATACATAAGGCAACTGCTAACACCTGTAAAACAGGAAATCGACAGTAACACAATAATGGTGGGGGACTTTAACACCTCACTTACACCAATGAACATATCATCCAGACAGAAAATTAATAAGGAAACAGAAGCTTTAAATGACACAATACACCAGATAGATTTAATTGATATTTATAGGACATTCCATCCAAAAACAGCACGTTACGCTTTCTTCTCAAGTGCGCACGGAACATTCTCCAGGATAGATCACATCTTGGGTCACAAATGAAGCCTCAGTAAATTTAAGAAAATTGAAATCATATCCAGTATCTTTTCTGACCACAATGCTATGAGATTAGAAATCAATTACAAGGAAAAAAGCATAAATAACACAAACACATGGAGGCTAAACAATACATTACTAAATAAGCAAGAGATCACTGAAGAAATCAGAGGAAATCAAAAAATACCTACAGACAGATTACAACGAAAACACGACGATCGAAAACCTATGGGATGCAGCAAAAGCAGTTCTAAGAGGGAAGTTTATAGCAATACCAGCCTACCTCAAGAAACAAGAAAAGTCTCAAATAAACAATCTAACCTTCCACCTAAAGGAACTAGAGAAAGAAAAAGAAACAAAACGCAAAGTTAGTAGAAGGAAAGATATCATAAAGATCAGAGCAGAAATAAATGAAATAGAAACAAAGGAAACGATAGCAAGGATCAATAAAACTAAAACCTGGTTCTTTGAGAAGATAAACAAAATTGATAAACCTTTTGCCAGACTCATCAAAACAAAGAAGGAGAGGACTCAACTCAATAAAATTAGAAAGGAAAAAGAAGTTACAGCAGACACCTCAGAAACACAAAGCATCATAAGAGACTACTACAAGCAACTCTATGCCAATAAAACGGACAACCTGGAAGAAATGGACAAATTCTTAGAAAGGTATAACCTTCCAAGGCTGAACCATGAAGAAATAGAAAATATGAACAGGCCAATCACAAGTAATGAAATTGAAACTGTGATTAAAAATCTTCCAACAAACAAAAGTCCAGGCCCAGATGGCTTCACAGGTGAATTCTATCAAACACTTAGAGAAGAGCTAACACCCGTGCTTCTCAAACTCTTCCAAAAAATTGCGAAGGAAGGAACACTCCCAAACTCCTTCTATGAGGCCACTGTCACCCTGATACCAAAACCAGACAAAGATACAACAAAAAAAGAAAATTACACACCAATATCACTGATGATTGTAGATGCAAACATCCTCAACAAAATACTAGCAAACAGAATCCAACAACACATTAAAAGGATCATACACCATGATCAAGTGGGATTTATCTCAAGGATACACCGATTCTTCAGTATACGCAAATCAATACATGTGATACACCATATTAACAAATTTATGAATAAAAACCATATGATCATCTTAATAGATACAGAAAAAGCTTTTGACAAAATTCAACACCCATGTATGACAGAAACTCTCCAGAAAGTGGACATAGAAACTACCTCAACGTAAAAAGGGCATATACAACAAACCCACAGCAAACATCATTCTCAATGGTGAAAAACTGAAAGCATTTCCTCTAAGATCAGGAAGAAGACAAGGATGTCCACTCTCGCCACTCTTATTTAACATAGTTTTGGAAGTCCTAACCATGGCAATCAGAGAAGAAAAAGAAATAAAAGGAATACAAATTGGAAAAGAAGTTAAACTGTCACTGTTTGCAGATGACATGACACTATACACAGAGAATCCTAAAACTACCACCAGAAAACTACTAGAGCTAATCAATGAATTTGGTAAAGTTGCAGAATACAAAATTTATTTATTTATTATTTTTTAAAATTTATTTTTGGCTGCATTGGGTGTTCATTGCTGCACGTGGGCTTTCTCTAGCTGTGGCAAGAGGGGGCTACTCTTCATTGCGGTGTGTGGGCTTATTATGGTGGCTTACTGTTTGCAGATGACATGACACTATACACAGAGAATCCTAAAACTACCACCAGAAAACTACTAGAGCTAATCAATGAATTTGGTAAAGTTGCAGAATACAAAATTTATTTATTTATTATTTTTTAAAATTTATTTTTGGCTGCATTGGGTGTTCATTGCTGCACGTGGGCTTTCTCTAGCTGTGGCAAGAGGGGGCTACTCTTCATTGCGGTGTGTGGGCTTATTATGGTGGCTTATCTTGTTGTGGAGCATGGGCTCTAGGCACGTGGGCTTCAGTAGTTGTGGCTCGTGGGCTCTAGAGCACAGGCTCAGTAGTTGTAGTGCACGGGAGTAGCTGCTCCGCGGCATGTGGGATCTTACCAGACCAGGGTTCGAATCTGTGTCCCCTGCATTGGCAGGCGGATTCTTAACCACTGCGCCACCAGGGGAGCCCCGCAGGATACAAAGTTAATGCACAGAAATCTCTTGCATTCCTATACACTAACAATGAAAGATGAGAAAGAGAAATTAAGGAAACAGTCCCATTCACCATTGCAACAAAAAGAATAAAATACCTAGGAATACACCTACTTAAGGAGGTAAAAGACCTGTACACAGAAAATTATAAGACACTGATGAAAGAAATCAAAGATGACACAAACAGATGGAGAACTATACCATGTTCTCGGATTGGAAGAATCAATATTGTGTAAATGACTATACTACCCAAAGCAGTCTACAGATTCAATGCAATCCCTATCAAATTACCAGTGGCATTTTTTACAGAACTAGAACAAAAAAGTTTTTAAATTTGTATGGAGACACAGAAGATCCCGAATAGCCAAAGCAGTCTTGAGGGAAAGAAACGGAGCTGGAGGAATCAGACTCCACGACTTCACACTGTACTACAAAACTGCAGTAATCAAGACAGGATGGGACTGGTACAAAAACAGAAATATAGATCAATGCAACAGGATAGAAAGCCCAGAGATAAACCCACGCCCCTATGGTCAACTAATCTATGACAAAGGAGGCAAGGATACACAATGGAGAAAAGACTGTCTCTTTAACAAGTGGTGCTGGGAAAACTGGACAGCTACATGTAAAAGAATGAAATTAGAACACTCTCTAACACCATACACAAAAAATACACTCAAAGTGGATTAGAGACCTAAATGTAAGACCAGACACTATAAAAGTCTTAGTTGAAAACATAGTAAGAACACTCTTTGACATAAATCACAGCAAGATCTTTTCTGATCCACCTCCTAGAGTAATGGAAATAAAAACAAAAATTAACAAATGGGACCTAATGAAACTTAAAAGCTTTTGAAAAGAAACCTACAAACAAGACAAAAAGACAACCCTCAGAATGGGAGAAAATATTTGCAAACAAGTCAACGGACAAAGGATTAATCTCCAAAATATATAAACAGCTCATGCAGCTCAATATTAAAAAAACAAACAACCCAATCAAGAAATGGGCAGAAGGCCTAAATAGACATTTCTCCAAAGAAGACATACAAATGGCCAAGAAGCACGTGAAAAGCTGCTCAACATCACTAATTATTAGAGAAATGCAAATCAAAACTACAATGAGGTATCACCTCACAGCAGTTAGAATGGCCATCATCAGAAAATCTGCAAACAACAAATGCTGGAGAGGGTGTGGAGAAAGGGGAACCCTCTTGCACTGTTGGTGGGAATGTAAATTGATACAGCCACTCTGGAGAACAGTATGGAGGTTCCTTAAAGAACTAAAAATAGAATTACCATATGACCCAGCAATCATACTACTGGGTATATACCCAGAGAAAACCATAATTCAAAAAGATACATGCACCCCACTGTTCATTGCAGCACTGTTTACAGTAGCCAGGTCATGGAAGCAACCTAAGTGTCCATGTACAGGTGAATGGGTAAAGAAGATGTGGCACATATGTACAATGGAATATTACTCAGCCATAAAAAGAAACAAAATTGAGTTATTTGTAGTGAGGTGGATGGACCTAGAGTCTGTCATACAGAGTGAAGTCAGTCAGAAAGAAAAACAAATACTGTATGCTATCACATATATATGGAATCAAAAAAAATGGTTATGAAGAACCTAGGGGCAGGACAAGAATAAAGATGCAGACGTAGCAAACGGACTTGAGGACACGGGGAGGGGGAAGGGTAAGCTGGGATGAAGTGAGAGAGTGGCATGGACATATATACACTACCAAATGTAGAATAGATAACTAGTGGGAAGCAGCTGCATAGCACAGGGAGATCAGCTCGGTGCTTGGTGACCACCTAGAGGGGTGGGATTGGGAGGGTCGGAGGGAGGGAGACGCAAAGGGGAGGAGATATGGGGATGTATGTATATGTGTAGCTGATTCATTTTGTTATACAGCAGAAACTAACACACCATTGTAAAGCAATTATACTCCAATAAAGATGTTAAAAAAAAAGTGGTACATATATACAATGGAATATTACTCAGCCATAAAATGGAATGAAATTAGGTCATTTGTAGAGACGTGGATGGATCTAGAGACTGGCATACAGAGTGAAGTAAGTCAGAAAGAGAAAAACAAATATCGTATATTAACGCATATATGTGGAACCTAGAAAAATGGTACAGATGAACCCGTTTGCAGGGCAGAAATAGAGACACAGATGTAGAGGAAAGATGTATGGACACCAAGGGGGGAAGATGGCGGGGGTGGTGGTGGTGGTGGGATGAATTGGGAGATTGGGATTGACATGGATACACTAATATGTATAAAATACTTAAACTGTATAAAATAGTTAAACTGTATAAAAAAGTAAATAAAATTCAGCAAATCAAAAATAAAAAGTATTACAGAAGTGTCTAAGGCAGGTACAGATTTTGTGATGTTGGTCAGCTTTTAATATTCATAACTTGTGATTTCTTTCCTTGGTTTAAATATAATTTTCATACCTAAAAAGTAATAGTAATAATAATTATTCACATAATGGTTGTTCACAGTTATTTGCTTCTCACCCCTGGGAGAGGCTTCCACATCCTTACCCTGTGGAACTTAGGAATGGCCATGTGACTTGCTTTCAACAATGAGACGCGAGAGGAAGTGATTTGTGTCAGTTCTAACCAGCAGCTGTAAGAGGCAGCTCATGGTTCACTGTCTTTCTTCTCCTCTGCCATGAGATGGGCAGTGTTGTGGGCATAAGGCTGTCCCAGTAGCCTGGTTCCTAGATGGAACGTAACACAGAGCAGAACCACAGCTGAAAAGGGATGGACACGAGACATGGGCGAGAAATATAAGCCACCAAGATTTTAGTGTTGTTATGACAGTATAGGGGCCAAGCCCTGGGCCCAGTCCATTCTAAGCCTTAGGGTCCTACCCTTTTTTCCCATAAACAGGAGCCAGGAAAGGCACTTCCCCTAAATTAGAAATGAACAAATGTTGGAGAGGGGCCGACAAATGACTGGATTTAAAAGAGAAACTGCCCAGCTGTTGGCCCCTTGCCCTTGATGAAGCACAGTTTATGTTAGGCTCATCTGTTTTGGACCTCTTCTTCTACAGTTTAAGGATGTCATTGTCAGTTCCCCTAGAGCAGGAGTGCTGAGTCCCAGTGCAGGTCTGTGCTACCTCCTCTAATACTGCATTGGGACACTACCATTGACTCTTTGTAGCTCTCCTCGTAGCTGCCCCCTTCTCTTCCTATAAGGGCGCTAATCCCCTTCATGAGAGCTCTGCCCACATGACCTAATTATCTCCCGAAGGCCCCACTTTCAAACACTGTCACATTGGGAATTAGATTTCAACGTATGAATTTTGGGGAGACACAGGCTTTCAGTTCATAATAGTAGGCATTCCTTTTGCTGAGTGCAGCAGCACTCTAATTTAACATGGCTTGCGTATGCAGTTTTGAATGTGGGGATCCCCTGAAACACCCAGACTGCTTCTCTGTAGTGGAATGAGGCTGAGACAGTTTAGCTCTGGGTGGGGATGAACTAATCCACTTATAGTTAAACCCAAACTAAAGAACCAAAGAGGTGACTTTCAGTTAACAGAACAGTGACATTTCATAATCCAAGCCACACTTGGCGCTGTGTAAGCAGTCACTGCTGTGTCATTGGAAGGCTGTTTGTCTCAGTGGACTCACGGTTGATGGGTACGCCAGGAAGGGGCTGAGTTCTTTCTGTGCACCTCCTGATGGTTTCCTGCCCTGAGTTTATCCAACAGGACCCAGAACAGATAAAGATGCTTATGCTATACCTTGTTGGTGCATAGTGATTTTTTAAAAAAGAACTCCAATAGTCCACTATTGGAATGACTCATACCGTCCCTCAGCCACTCCTAGACTTCACTTCTGGTTGACTTTAATATCATTGATCTGTAGTTGTTGGCTGTAGAACAGTGTCAATACACTGAATGCTGCTGCCCCTGAAGGCCCATCAGTTGCGTTTTAGATGTTTTTGAAGAGGGCATAGATTAGTTAAAGAAGAAGTCAAATATTTAATTCCTTAGGTGGGATCATCTGAAACTATGCCAATATTTTTTTTACCCAGTAACCTTGGCAGTATCACTTTGAAAGTACCCAGCAGCGTTTTTTAATGAGCCCTCTTGTAAATAATTTGGTACCCTTTTGAATAATAATTTAAGCTGGCAGGGTTCTGATTGCTATGATGTATTTTATTAGATACATATTTCTTTGCATAATTTCCGGAAAGGTCAACAGAGGCTTTATCTTTATGGGACTCTTTTCCTATCTTATCCATTTTATTTCTAGGCACAGAGTTTATTAAGACTAGATTCTTAAAAAAGTAATAGCTTTATTGAGATATAATTTACTTACCATACAATTCATCTAGCATGTACAATTTAATGGGTTTTAGCATATTCACAGAGTTGTACATCATAACCACAGTCAAGTTTAGAACGTTTTCATCACCCCCAGGAAGGAAAAAACCTGTTAGCAGTCACTCACTCACTCACTCACTCACTCCCCATTTCCTCCCATCCCACTCCTACCCACAGCCCTAGACAACTACTAATCTACTTTCTATCTCTATAGATTTCCTATTCTGGACATTCTGTACAATTGGAATCATACAGTATGTAGACTTTTGTGACTGACTTCTTTTACTTAGTGTAATGTTTTCAAGGTTCATCCATGCTGTAGCATGTATTAGTACTTCATTCCTTTTTATTGCTGAATAATATTTCATTGTTCGTATGGATCACATTTTGTTTATCCATTTATCAGTTGATGGACACTTGGGTTGTTTCCTCTTTTGGGCTACTATGAATAATGCTGTGACGAACATTTGTGTACACTTTTTGTGAAGGTCTGGCTTTTTAGTGACTCAGCTGCTCTTTTAAATACTGGTGATACCGTAGCTACATAGGAACCCCGATGGCCCCCCCTTTTAAAAATAATTAATTAATTAATTTTTGACTGCGTTGGGTCTTTGTTGCTTTGCTTGGGCTTTTCTCTAGTTGCAGCGAGCGGGGGCTACTCTTCGTTGCCGTGTGCAGGCTTCTCATTGCGGTGGCTTCTCTTGCTGCAGAGCACGGGCTCTAGGCGCGCAGGCTCAGTAGTTGTGGCGCGCGGGCTCTAGAGCGCAGGCTCAGTATTTGTGGCGCACGGGCTTAGTTGCTCCGCAGCACGTGGGATCCTCCCGGACCAGGGATCGAACCCATGCCCCCTGCACTGGCAGGCAGATTCCCAACCACTGTGCCACCAGGGAAGCCCCTGATGGCCCCTTGCTCGGCACCTCCTTTTTAAGGTAGGTGGCTTCCCCGGTCACACTGAGCTAGAGTGGTAGAGTGGGGCCTCTTGCTCCCATGTTCAATGCTTTACTAAATGGTGTGGAAACACAAAGGGAGAGGAAGATCTAATTGTGTAATGCACAGATTTGTAAAAGCCTTGAAGGCTTTTTCTGTTTGCTGTTTCTTCTGTTCGTTACTTACAACAGTATGGTCTGGTCTGAAAGCCAAAGAACAAGTACTCACAAGTTAGAAGATCCCTCAGAGATTTTTTTAGTCTAATATCCTCATTATACAGATGAGAAAACCAAAGCCTAGGAAAAGTGATGTCACTTCTCACCCAAGATCACACTGTTGGTGGCAGGGTCTCTTCACTTCTCGTCCCAGCCCTCGTGCCCCGATTAGGGTGAGCGTTCATTGCCCAGGAGCTAGGTGAAGGGCCGTGCTGAATCGTTTTGTCTTCTCTGATAGAATCCCGTCACGGGGCTGCTGTCAGCCAGTCATGAGCAGAAGGACGCCTGGGTGCGGGATAACATCTACAGCATCCTGGCTGTGTGGGGCCTGGGCATGGCCTACCGCAAGAATGCTGACCGCGATGAGGACAAAGCCAAGGCCTACGAGTTGGAGCAGGTAAGGCTGACTGGCAGCTGTGCCTTGGCCGCTCAGCATCTTTTCCTTGAACTGAAAAGCCTCCAAGGAGGTAGCTGTGTGTGCAAAACAGTCTGGTACAGGCTTCTCCTCCATTTCTGCTATAGTATATTTTGGGGAGGCACTTTGGTGGTCTCAGCCTCTCATGTGTCTCTCCTTTTGAGATTTTTCCCTCCATAAAAAAACAACAAAAATCACACTGAATAGACATCCAAATTTCTAACTAGCTACATTTCTCTCACACATGCTCTGTCAGTTTTATACATACTTATATACAAGATGTCATTATAAACTAATATGATAGCTTTTAAAGAGTCAGCACACCAGAACTACACATTCCAAAGTGTATACTCTTTGGAGTAATCGTGTTGAAAGGATATTTATCCAAACAATATTGCCACTGCTTAAAACATGTTTGGAATTTCCTTTAAAAATGCCTTTCAGTTTGAGTCATTCCAAAGCAGTCTTTTTAATTTATAATCACCCTTTAATTTTGAACCACATTGGTGTTGTCCAGTTTTTGTGCCTGTGTTACCATACAGCACAATGAGGGCCTTTTATTGTTTTCCAAAATTAGAAACCAGCATACCCACCAAAGCGAAGACTTGCGCATCACTAAGTATGTAAGAAAATAATCTGCCCCTGAGCACAGGAAATATTTTCAGAGTGTTTTGAGTAATAGCATTGAAGTAAGGAGCATTGATGTATAAAAGTATAGATCTCTTGGCATGAGAGCGTTTGGGATTTGTCTTTGATTCATCATTTCTCATTGGCTGGCACAGCCAGTGGATTGTCAGGTCCAGGGAGAGTTCTTACGTCCCAATTGGTGATTGTTTATAGCAACCAAAGTGGGCATGAGTGGCGGCAGCCTTGACAGCAGTAGGGAAGCTAAGAGAGGAAGCCTGTCTCTGTGAGCAAGGAAAGGACAGTCTGGATTTGACTAGACATGCTGAGTACGAGGTAATGGAATCACCCAGTCTTGGAGGTAAGGCAAGAATGGGTAGTATAGAAAATGCACATAGGGACTTCCCTGGTGGCGCAGTGGTTAGGAATCCTCCTGCCAATGCAGGGGACATGGATTTGAGCCCTAGTCTGGGAAGAACCCACATGCCGCAGATCAACTAAGCCCGTGTGCCACAACTACTGAGCCTGTGCTCTAGGGCCCGTGAGCCACAACTACTGAGCCCGCGTGCCACAACTACTGCAGCCCACGTGCCTAGAGCCTGTGCTCTGCAACAAGAGAAGCCACTGCAGTGAGAAGCCCGCACATCACGACAATGAGTAGCCCCTGCTTGCCACAACTAGAGAAAGCCCACGCACAGCAACGAAGACCCAATGCAGCCAACAAATAAAATAATTAATTAATTTTTAAAAAGAAAATAAAATGCATACAGCAAGCACTGAATGGTCCTCTAAGAACTTGGCTATTACATAAGTGAATCATTCATTTAACAGTATAATAATTTGATATTCATGTCCTCCAAACTTTCTATCCTCCTCTGACACAAAATCCAAGTAAACCCATGCCTGTCTATTCACACTCACACGCATGCGTGCGCGCACACACACACACACACACACTACCTCTCCTCTGTAAGCAGTTTCTGATCTGGGTTACAGTAGACTAGATTTGCCAATCTGTGACTGACGATAGAGAGGCACAAATAGGCCACACTGTTTGATTTGTTGAGTGTGGTTAATAACTAAAGAAGACATCTCCCTTGATTATGGAAAATAACACGGGATCTTCCAGTGATCCTCAACAGGGACACTATTGCATTTGGGGCTTAGGCAGTACAGTTGTTATTGTGTGAGACTGTCCCATGAATTGCAGGACATACAGTGTCCTTAGTCCTTACTCACTAAATGGCTGTAGCTCCCACCCCCATCATGGTGACAATAAAAATGCCTCCACCCCACATTTCCAGATGCTTCCCCATCCCCAGGGATGGTAATGTCACCACCAGTTGGGAACCACTGTGCTTCTTCACAATGGAAAATAACTTTTCTTTATTTGAGGGGAAGTCGATTGGCAAATGTTTACGCTGAACACCGTAGGAAATGTTAATTATAACAGTGTTAATTATACCTTTTAATTATGAGGTAATATTTTCTGCATCAAAAGAGTTTACGACATAAAGTGAGATTATACTCTAGACTCCTAGGATTTTAGAGATGGAAGAATCTAAAGGGTGATCCATTTCAGACTTTGGCAATTAACTTTCGTGGCCCTTCACTGTGTCTTCCCCTGCAAACCATGTGCATTCTATAAGAGAGGAGACGCTGATGGCCCTGGGTGGGAACTTCTTTCAGCCAGGCTACTTTGACCTAAAAATATCCCATTCTCCAGCCACTTGTGAAGTAGTTGTATAGAGTTTTTAATAGGACATATTAAGACCAGTCTTTCAGTGGGCCTGAATTGTGGAGCAAGTGGGAGGCAACACAATGTATTGACTAGGAGCTCAAACTCTGGAGTCGGAGGGCCTGGGCTCTGTCCTTGCTCCCCCTCCTTTCAGCGGAGAGACTTGAGCAATGTTGCTTCATCAGCCTCAGGTTCCTCATCTATAAAGTGGGGAAATAATAACACCCATCTCATAAGGGTATTGCAAGAATTAGTGGGAATCCAGGTAAAGAGTTTTGTACAATACCAGGACAGAACGTCTGATTATCATAGTGGTATTGATATTATTTATAATAATAATACATATTATTAAGAAACGTTGGCAGCTACTTGCATTTTGTAAGAACTTTACTCAGTGGTCCAGTAATGGTGTCACAAATGGCTATTTTGGCAAAGCATCATTATTTTGGGGCAGGCGTGGTGGTGGACTTAACTCATCCTTAGTATAACAAAAATAAATTACTAAGAATTGTGATATAAAGCTCCAGGGTACTAGGCTTATAAAAATTGTCTTGCTAAAAGCAGGAGTCACTGGATTTCAGTGCCAGGAGGTGCCATCTGGTCCAGTTCCTTTATTTGAGATAAGTCACTTCGTCAAGAATTTCTTTGTGATGCAGTGGATAGAAATAACCTAAACAATCAGAATGCATGTATATGCCTTCTCGGGGAAGGCTCCAGGCAGCACTGGCTTACCAGCCATGTGGTGAGGAGGTTGTTTTCATGGAGCAGGGAAGCTGGCCTTATTACTGATTCCATTTTATGTCCGTAGAACGTGGTGAAACTGATGCGGGGTCTTCTCCAGTGCATGATGAGACAGGTAAGTGGAAAACGACAGATATAATTTTGGGTCATCTGAGTGGGCACTTCATAGTCATGGTGACAACTAACACTCTTAAAGTGTTTTGAACTTTTTTTCTCAAGATGAAGAGAAATTGAAAATATTTTGCTTACTTTCTCCTTTTAAAATTATCTTCAATAATTTTATTATGCTATAGAACCAGAGTCAAAGAATACTTTCTCAGAATCTCTTTTCAAGAGTTAACTTGTGTAAAAGGAGAATGTGCCCTTTTTTTTTAAACAGGGAAGAAAATGTTGTTTTTAAAAGCCACTCCTAGAAAGCCATGTACTGTTGTTTATTCTGTTGAGTTTATAAAAGGGTTTCTTTTGAGTTGAAGTGCTTGAGTTTTTAAAACTTGACATTAATATTATTGATATTTTCAGTGAGGGGTAAATAAAACAATTTGTTGAGCATGTATTGTATACAGAACATCATACTAAGATCTACACAGACCCCAAGATAAATATGATACAGTCCCGACCCTTAATCGGCACGTGCCTCATTAGTCTTCAAAGACGACATTGCTCTTTCCCTTTCAACATAAGGAAACAAGATTGGAAATTTAAAGAGGAAGAGGAGGTTCCTCTCCCTCCCCTCCTCCCTCCCTCTCATTGAGTTCCTACTGTGTGTCACAGCTCATGCTGGAGATATCAGACAAGGAAACCCTGCGGCTTGACCCCTCAGCCCTGCAGAACTTGTTAAAATGGCGCTGGGCTCAGACATTTCTGGTGATGGGCAGGAAGAGTCCCCCGCACAGCCTCTCTGTGTGGTGCTCACTAGTGAACATCCATCCCCTGCCTTCCATCCCACTGGCTCCCGGAGGTAACAGATAAAAGGTCTAGATCCAAGAGATTGACCTTTGCCAGCCATGAACCCCTTAGTTGCGAGCAGCCGACTTGCTTTCTCAGGTGAATAAAGTGGAGAAGTTCAAGCACACTCAGAGTACCAAGGACAGCCTGCATGCCAAGTACGACACCGCCACCTGCAGCACCGTGGTGGGCGACGACCAGTGGGGCCACCTCCAGGTGGATGCCACCTCCCTCTTCCTCCTGTTTCTGGCCCAGATGACTGCCTCCGGTGAGCCAGGGCTGATTGACCTCATTGTACTGGGAGTGACAATCCAGAAGGGGGCGGGGAGGGGCAGGCATTGATCAGTATTCAAAATAAGCTATTTCTGTAAAGAAAAAGCATGCTTCTTTTTGCGTTGCATTATGTGCGCTACTCTGTGGCTCTGTTGACAGTCAGCCTCCTGAACCCTTGCAGGACGAGGGCTGTTGCGCCAGCTCTGTCAGCATCTCACTGGTTGGTCCCAAAGCTTCCTTGCTGTCTCTGTCGCCTAATTATTGGACCAACCTAGATCAGATCTATGTTCAACAGTTCAAATATCTGCAGACGGTGTCATGCTCCATTTTAGAGTTTTCTTCTCCAGGAGTAGCCGGCCCTTCAGCTCTTCCTCTCACTACCCTGTCACCCTCTTTAGACACACCCTCGTTTATCCAAATTATAAACAAACAACATAATTTCTAGAAGTCAGCAGTTTGCCCAGAGTTGTCTTTCAGTCCATAGCACCCATGCTGTGAGTGGGCCAAAAACTCCTGGGTTGTGAGCATTGTTCTCGTTGAAGCCCAAGCTGTTGGCTTTCATGGAGGCCTGGACAGCAGGCCTCCCAAGCTCCAAGCTGCTGCCCCGCTCTGTGCACCAAATAGCCTCAAGTTAGGTCACTTAGCTGCTGTGTCTCAGAGTTCTTATCTCCAGTCCCCTAAATTCACACTCCTGAGTTAGAGGCTTCCCATTTATTTCAGGCTGCAAATGTGAAACTCTAAAAATAGGAGAAGTCAGTAAATAATACTGTTATGGCTTCGTGAATAAACCAGGCACTTTAAAAAATATGTTTTGGTTATGAAAGTTAACATGAGCTCACTGTAGATATTTTGGAAAATATAATGAAATACATAGAAAAAAAATCTCACTGCCAACTTTCATTCGAATGTGTCTCCTCCCAAGTTTTTTTTTCTATGCATTTAAAAAACATATTTAAGGTCATACTATATGCATAAATATAGTTTTTATTACATAGCATTATAACTTAACCATTTGCCCCTTGATATTACAAGCTGTTTATAAACATAATTTTAATGACTTTGTCAGTGGATATTCCATAATTAGTTTAACTATTCCTTTATTCTTTGCTATTATAACTATGTTGCAATACCAACTTTGACCCCCATCTCTATTTGCTTCCTTCCCTTAGTTAGATATCATTCAAAGGCTACTCATACTTACTGCTAAATTGTTTTCAGAGCAGTTTACTAGTTAAACTTCCCCCAGTGATGTTAAGGGTGCATATCTTACCATACCCATACCAGCTTCAAGAATTCATACTTTAAAAATACATGTTGGGGACTTCCCTGGTGGCGCAGTGGTTAAGGATCCGCCTGCTAATGCAGGGGACACGGGTTCGAGCCCTGGTCCGAAGATCCCACATGCCGCAGAGCAACTAAGCCCGTGCGCCACAACTACTGAGCCTGCGCTCTAGGGCCTGCGAGCCACAGCAGCTGAGCCCATTTACCTGAGCCCATGCTCCACAGCAAGAGAAGCCACCGCAATGAGAAGCCCGTGCACCGCAACAAAGGGTAGCCCCCGCTCACTGCAACTAGAGAAAGCCCGCGTGCAGCAACAAAGATCCAGCTCAGCCAAAAATAAATAAATTAATTTAAAAAAAAAAAATACATGTTGGAACTCTGCTCAGTATTCTGTAATAACCTAAATGGGAAAAGAATTTGAAAAAGAATAGATAGGTGTATATGTATAACTGAATCACTTTGCTGTACACCTGAAACTAACACAACATTGTTAATCAACTATACTCCAATATAAAATAAAAATTTTAAAAATCCAACAGGAGAGCCAAAAAAAAATAAAAACATGTATTTGTCATAACCAGTTATACATTCAAGGACCCAAGCAAAAAACCAGCTCTCCTGGTCACTGCCTGCTTTAACACGTTGATGTAGCCGCCTGGGCAGATCTATGAGGTGAAAAGCCATCTCCTGTAGCTGAGGGCTCTACTTTCCCCATCTGCCATTGGGGAAAAGTACCCGCCCTTTGGCTCACTCAAAGATATGACAGTGGTTGCTCTGGGCTAAAATGCTTGCTTTGTGGAATCTTCTCTGCACAAATCCAACACATACCCGAAAGCCCCACATCTTCTCTTTCGATCCTTTCTACTCCTAGGCACACACACAAAAGTGGAGCCATTCTTTCCTTCCTCCCTTCCCTCCCCCCATCTTTCCTTCCTTCCTTTCGAGATTAGACATTAACTGTTACAGTTTACTTCATACTTAATTTTTGATGCCCTAGTAAGAAAAATGAAAATGAGGGTAAAAGGATTTATTTCCTAGTGTAATATTTGTAATTTGTAATTGGCAGCTCTCTCTTCACAACATAATTCCGTTAACTCCATTGTTTGTTTTTCTTTACTAGGCTTACGTATTATTTTCACTCTTGACGAGGTGGCCTTCATACAGAATCTTGTTTTTTATATAGAAGCTGCATATAAAGTCGCTGTAAGTGTCAAACCCAGTGTTTTTTTTTTTCAGGTGCCCCAGTGTCAAAAAGAATAAAAATCATACAGCTCTTTGAGGGCCAGGCTGTTTGGGGCTGACCAGAAGTTAGCGAGATTAGAGCTATACGATTACGTCACCTCTGCACACAAAGTGCACGTTTCTGTCCAGGAGCTCAGTTGGGGAGCTTCTGTTTTTGGAATGTGCCACATGCTCTGTTTGAATCCGTCACGCTTATTTTAAATAAGACTCTAAAATGTCCTGTAGCACGTGCACAGGCCAGCCTGAATCAGGATGAAGGGCAACACCGCAGGAGCTGCGGTGCCGTGGGGATCACCCCAGGCAGCCCACAGGAGGGAGGCTGGAGCCAGATGTGTGCCCTGGGCCAGGTGTGTGCGGGTGTAAATATGTAGAAACTCAGTTCCTCCAGGCTTTTGTCTGCTACAGAGAGTGGAGCCTGACACTTGTAGAGAACAGCTAAACTGCAAAGCTGACCATAAGAGCCGTTAAGGAAAGGGTAGAGTTTGTTTTTTTTTTTCTTTTTTTCTAAAAAGCCATTAAAACAAGGATCAGCAAACTTTTTCTGTAAAGGGCCAGAGAGTAAATTTTTTCAGCTCTGCAGTTTCTGTTGCTGCTACTCAACTCTGCCACTGTACCACAAAAGCAGCCATAGGCAACTCGTGAACTCGTGAACGTGACTGTGTCCCAAATAGACTTTATTTACAAAAAACAGGTGGCAAACTGTTTTGGTCCAAGGGCCGTAGTTTGCTGACCCCAGGTCTAAAGTGGCGACTCTCAACCACGGGCAGTCTTCCCCTCTCAGGGGACATTTGGCAATGTCTGGAGACGTTTTTGGCTGTCACTCTGGGGAGAGTGCTACTGACATCCAGTGGGTAGAGGCCAGCGATTCTGCTGAACGTACTGCAGTGCACAGGACAGCTCCACACGACAGAGAATGATCAAGCTCCAAATGTCAGTGGTGCTGAGGTTGACAAACCCTGGTCTAAAGAAACTTGGGAAGTCTTTGTGGAAAGGGCGGGACTTTAGTTGGACCTTGGTGGATGAGTAGGGTTTAGATTGGCAGAAGGGAGGGAAAAGGGTGTGGGAGTAGCAGGAGCAATAACAGAGGCAGGAACAGGCTGTGAGCATGGGAACAGCTTGGGGAAAGGGGGTGCAGAGTGAAGGAGTATTCTTAGGGTGAAAGCTGAGTACTTAAGAATAGTAGAAAGTAGGGGCTTCCCTGGTGGCACAGTGGTTGAGAGTCCGCCTGCCGATGCAGGGGACGCGGGTTCGTGCCCCCGTCCGGGAAGATCCCACATGCCGCGGAGCGGCTGGGCCCGTGAGCCATGGCCGCTGAGCCTGCGCTAAAAAAAAAAAAAAAAAAGAATAGTAGAAAGTAAAGTCAGCTTGTGGACGTGCAGGAGGTGGGGCTGGATAATAGAGGTATCGCCATACAGAGAGAGAGATTTGAACGTGATCCACTAGGGAATAAAGATCCACTAGGTCTTCATTTTAGACTCTTATGCTGGAGAGTGAGCTGATCAAAGCAGTTTTTAAGGATGAGTCAGTCACTTGGCTCCAAGGTTGGAGTGAGGACGGGTTGGAGCGGAAAGGCCCAGCTGTGAGGAGTACTGAAGGGAAGGGGTCCTGGGGCTCAGCAACAAGGCCTGCTTGGCAGGGAAGAGTCTGAAGTCACTCTCGTGTGTCTAAGTCTAAAATTTCTCATCTTGAAAATGTTCATCTTTCTCTGTAATAATAAACGCCAAAATTTTGGCATCGGTCCTGTTCTTCTTGGGTTGCAGCCTTTCAGCAGTGCATATAGCATTATTTCAAAACGGTATCCAGTGCTTGGGTTTCTTCAGTGAAAATATCAACTGTAAAAGTTAGGTATGCATGTATCAAGTCGTCTATGTGGATGGGCTGTTCTAAGCCAGTTCCTATTAATTTGTTTCAAAATACCAGGAAAGTCCAGTATTCTGAGCCTCAGTTTTGACTTTGGCTTCTGTTAGTTGCTGAGCATTTTTTTCCCAAGAGGTAATGTTAAAAGTAGGTATTAAATTATTTTAAATGGTTTGGTTGGCTTCACCTAGTTATAACCCATTTGTTAAAGTTTCTTTATTCCATCTTACAATTTAATACAAGTTCAAACGTATTAGATAAGTAAAGGGCAGCCTTTTATTTTAAGATAAAATGTTCTGGTCTCTACAAATCAAGAGTTTCTTACAAATTACTAACTTTAGAAATAAGAAAATTGAGAGTGTCTTTGTATGCATTTTTGTTCCACTTGAGTATTTACTTCCAAAAGTCTACCCAGAGGTCAAATGAACTGAAATCGAGAAAGAACGCAGCTCGAATATGTAAAGCCATGAAGAAGAGATATTCATGTTTCTTTACGCCTTCAGTGACGTGAACGAATCATTTTTCCATAGCGCTTTTCATATACCTCTTTTTCCCTTTTTCTCCCGCAGGATTATGGAATGTGGGAACGTGGAGATAAGACCAATCAGGGCATTCCAGAACTGAATGCAAGCTCTGTAGGAATGGCCAAGGTGACAGTCTCGTCCTGTTTGTTCTTCCTTCTGTACGTCTGTAACTACTTTGGTTTGGTTCTCATCGTTAGGGGTTTGGATTTGATCTGATTAGCATATTTTTCAAAAGTCAGCAGCAAGTATGGAATTCAAGTGGCACATGTACCCCAGCCAACTGAAATTATAGGTAAAAAAATGTAGGTTTCTTACACCGAAATCTGCGTGTACCTGAAAATAAGTGCATTCCCTCCTTACTATCCGTTGTTATCACCCACACATCTAAGCTCTTGCTGTTGTCGAAGAAGCTGGATGTGTGATGTCCAGTCTTCTTTTCTGGGTCATAAAGGGGGGCTGAAGAATATGACCACTTTGTAGGACAGGGCTCACAAGTTTAAAAGTCTACAGGGTCAGGTCAGGCGAGTAATATAAACAAGTGAAGCTGGCCAGATAGAAAAATATCAGGGGGTATTGAGGACGCTGTAAACTTTCTCTGTAGGTATTCTAATTCAAAATCATTTTAAAAACTTCCTCAGGCCAAACAAAACATGCCTGTAGGGCAGATTCAGCCCGCTGGCCACCAGTTGACATGTCTTGCCCTAGACGTTTAGCATGCCTCCTCCCTCCCCTCTTCCTCAAGACTGAAGCATAATTTTAGACAGAATAAAGACTCCAGAACTAGAATTTTTAAAGCAACAATAAATTTGCTCTGTTAAGGTCAACTGACAGAAAACATACTTAATACTAAAAGAAGTTAACGTTTTTAAGTGCCAAATATGCTAATGTTAGAAGTCAACCGCTAAAATAGGTGAAAGAAAAGCCGCCCATGAATTTAGCCCTCCACCCCTTACACACACAAAGCTGTGTTGTTAATGTTTCATTATTGGGTAGAATAGTAATTTCATTTTGGGAAATGGTTTTCTGTTTTCTCTTTCTTGTTCCTGCAGTGAGCAGCAAAACACAGGAAAACTCTTATCCACTGAAAATAAGGATAGAACACGAGTATAAGACACTTCAGTGGATTTTAAAGATTTGTTTTACCACGTTTGGGAAAACATATATGCTAGATTGCTTAATGAAAAAGGGGTGCCAGATATGGGAGTGTATGTGTACTAGCAAGAAAAAGTAATTCATACCTGTGCTTGTAGGCAGCCCTAGAGGCAATTGACGAACTGGACCTTTTTGGAGCCCATGGAGGTCGCAAGTCCGTGATCCACGTTCTGCCCGATGAGGTCGAACACTGCCAGGTAATGGCTCAAGGCTCTCACGTTCCAGAGAGTAGCGAAGGAGACTCATGAAGTGGAAGACTTGGGCTCCAGTTCAGATCCTCACCTTCCTAGCTTGATGGGACTTGGCTTCTTTGAGTTTCAGTTCCCTCATCCATAAAATGGGCATACTGAGACCTTCTCCTCCTGCTGCACAGGGTGGTCACAAGGATCAGAGTAAATCAACTTAGTTTGTCAGAGTACTACTTTGTAAACCAGAAAGTACTGTGCAAACATAAGACACAGTGATGATGTTGTATATGGAGTCAATAATCAAGGCAGCCTTGTTTCGTTGGAGGCAAAATTGGTTTTATGTTTTTTGAGCATGTAGGTGGTTTTCTCTCAGGTTTATTTCATGAGGTCCCCAAATTGGATGACTAGCAGGCAGTAGTTCACTTGGGGAGGGAGTGGGAATGGGCAGAATGGATGGTGGAGGAGAGATGATATGGGAGAAATGGCAAATTAGTAAAATCTCCCTGAAATACCGGTCAGAGAAAGGTGTGATTTGATGCAGATTAGGGGACTCCATTTAGCAGACAGTAGGTCACCAGTTGCTGACACATCAGCAAACTCTTATTTAGTGAGGGCTTACTGCGTGCCAGGCACTGTGCTAGGGCTGTGGGAGTGAGCTACATAAAACCTGTAAGCAGAGCGCTTCCGGTGGGACTGTGTGTTTCAGGCAGAGAGCCGAGGGAGAGCGACTAGTTAAAGAACTGGGCTTGGGGGTCATTTGGCTATAGAAAATGAAGCTTTGTTCTGAAGCTGAAGGGCTCCCCCCCCATATTTAACTCCTTCTAGCTCTTTCCATTTCCCTCCATTATATAGTCCTTAATGGGGAGTCTGCTATTTCTTTGGGTGTGGTTTAATAAAGTCAAGCTGGTATGCATCTTAATAGATGTGTAGTCCCTAGTAGAGATTGCATGAGCTCTGTAGCCAGCTGGACCTGGGTTAGAATCCTAGCTCTGTCGCAGACTGGCTGTGTGCATTTAGGCATGAGTCTCTGTGTCTCAGAGTCCTCACGTGTGAATTGGACATAGTTCTCGAATTCCTTCTTCATATAGAAGATTTAATAAGCTTATGTTTGCAGGGGTCTAGTCCCATGTCTGTACATGTTAGATCTCAGTGTTAGCTCTCTTCCCTTCCCAAACTTTTCTTTATAATTTCACCTTCCTTTAGTTTACAGTACCTAATCCAACCACCTTATAATTGAGGCCATATTATAGTGCCACTAAGTAACCCATTCTTTCTAGGACTAAACTAATTCTGTTTTGACTAAACCATTTTGCCTGTTCATGTGGTCTTTTGAATTTGACTCCTTTAAGTAGTTCCTGGGTCACCCAGTCCAACTGGTCACATTCCACAGAAGCCAGACATTTCTCTGGCCTGGTCCCATATGTGTGTTCTTCTCTGTCTCTTATCTTCACAGCCAGGACACGCTAGCCTACTGACAAGGTAGTCCTTAGTCCCTTCCCTGCATGTCCTAAAGGCCCAGTGAAGTCAACAGAAGGCACGAAAGGAAGGGAGACAAACAGTTCTCAGCATGGGCTCCAGGCATATTACTGCTCTCCCCAGACCCCTTTTCTCCTGCAAGGAGCAGGAAGCATTGGCTGGGTAGGCGAGGTCGCCCAGCAGGGGCCGTGTTGGTAGGAAAAAGCTCTGCTCAAAATTGGCAAACTCATTCAAATGTTCCCTTGGGGTAAAGTCGTCATTTCTAGATACTGTATGTAACTATTAGTGCTTCCGAGGTTAAAGCCACCTGTTTGTTTTTCGTTCAGTCTATTCTGTTCTCCATGCTGCCAAGAGCGTCGACATCTAAAGAGATTGATGCTGGGCTTCTTTCCATTATTTCTTTCCCGGCCTTTGCAGTGGAAGATGTGAACCTTGTGAATGTGACCAAAAATGAAATTATTTCCAAGCTCCAGGTAAGCATTGGTCACACTGGTGCCCTTCTGCCCTGTGTTAAGTGCCCCTTTCAGACAGTGACGTGGAGCAGCTCACCCAGGCCTCGGTTCTCCATGAGATCAGTTGCTCAGTATCTAAGTCGACTCGTGATTGAGGTTTCCAAAGCTGAGTCTGGATAAGTCTTGGAGTGATCAATGCCTTAGTTCTCTTTCTAAGTAGCAGAGCTTCCATTCAAGCTGGCACCTTTAAACCCCAATTCGTATCACTCCTGTACTTCTAAGGCAGAGCTTCTTAACCCTTTAGAGATCCCAGACAGACTCTTTTAAGAATCTCTTGAAAGGTAAAGTCCCCGCCAGAAAAAAATGTACATGTCCCAATATCCTGAAACTTTACACACAATTTCTGGGGACTTGGAGACCCCAAAGTTAAATTGAGGTTAAAAAAAATCCGCGCTCCGAGGTGAAACGCAGCAACTATGACACATTACACCAAACTGAGAAGGTTATTCAGTACTCCAGCCAACTGAAGTTATCAGTAAAATGATTGAAGAATGTAAGTTTCCTAAACTGAAATCTGCATTTGATGATCCTACTTAGATTTGGTGAAAAATGCTTTTAGCCTTTGGAAACAAAGGGGTAAAGGGTCTCCAACCATATCCCCAAAAGAAGGCACTGTCTCAGTTAGGGGCCAGTGGAGAAAACAGAACCTCTTTAGTTTGTGGAAGTAGGCAGGGAATTAATGTAGGGAATGAAGCGTTTCAAGGGGAGCAGTTCAAGACCGGGCCTCCCAGGATGCCCCGAACACTACAGGGCTGGCCACCAGGAGCGTGCCTGCCTCCATGGCCAGTGCTAGAGCAGTGCCACTTACTTAATAAATTGGGCAGTGGACACCCAAAACTGCAATCCAGGGATTAGGGAGGCAGATTCAGAGAGCACTGCCACTGTCCTTCTTTCCTGACCCCCAAGAAGCTGGAGAGGAACACTGGAGCCTGCAGCAGGAAAACCAGCAGCGATGGCCCTAAGCCACAGGGAGCCCTGCCACCTCCCTCACCTACTTCTTGCCAGGTGCAGGCTTCTTTGCATCTGGAGCCTAACTGCGAGGAGTCTGGAATGTCCTGTGGCTTTCCAGTCTTTCCAGTAGAAGCAGTCCAGTCAATCCACGTATCTGCCTTGGTGGCTTCTCCAAGTAGTAAGGGCCCCTTTGCATCTTTGCACAATACAGCAAATCAGAATGAAAGGATGGTCGTTCAGTGAACTATCGGTAATTAATCTCTCAGCCCTGACTGCCACTCTAATGGAAGGTTTTGGCATTCCCTTCCAAGCACTGATCAAACCTGAATTTACTTTGCTTATTACTTAAAAATAAGTTTTTGTACTGATAGCAAAGAGCATTTGGTACCCATTTTGTTACTAAAAGGTTCATGGGAAAGGGGGTGAAGGGCTGACTTGAATCAAAGAGGCAAAGAAATTCTGTTTCACCAAATGCATCTTTTTTCTTTATCTTCTTAGGGGCGTTATGGATGCTGTCGCTTCCTTCGAGATGGTTATAAAACCCCAAGAGAGGTTGTATTTAAAGATTGTTTCTTCTGATTCCTTAACTGCTTCATATCTAAGTTGCCACTGTGGTGTTCTCCCTCTGTTGATTATAAAATTTACATGTTGGAATATAAAACTTACATGTTGGAATATTGGAAGCAAGTCTTAATTTTGGAGTCAGCAAGCTGGAGTTAGGCAATAGAATAGTAAGATCATCTGGAGGACAGCAAGCTGGTGGTTTAAAACCAGCTTTTAGACAAGGACAAACAGTTCTGTGGCTCACACGTTTTTTTAAAAGGCTACCTGTGGCCTCCTTGGGTTCCTTTGCCGTAGTGACTGATATAATGATATCAGTAAAACAGATAGTCTGCCCAGCACTGTGAGAGGCAAATTGCTATTTATTTGTTATAGAGATATAGTAAGCTTTAAATAATAAACTACCCAGGAGTGTTGTGTACATTTGATTTACTTTTCTGAAATGTTACCATGGAAAACTGCCAAAAATAGCATCTCCCCATTATAGCAGAATCCTAATTATGCCAGCCTCAAAGCTGCATTGAATCAGAAAGCAAGGGACACCCAGTGAGGTACAATGGTATTATGTATGTAATCTGACATTACCTTTTAGAGGGTTTACCTGCTTGGTTCCAGGACCCAAACCGATTGCATTATGACCCTGCTGAACTCAAGCTCTTTGAAAACATTGAATGTGAATGGCCTGTGTTCTGGACTTATTTCATAATAGATGGGGTCTTCAACGGTGATGCTGTTCAGGTGAGAAAATGCTGGATGTTGTGTTGGTAATCAGCATTTTCATTCCACTGGTGTGCTGATTATTATTAGAACATAGGGTTATGCAGGAATTCAGGGCACTGTGTCAGTTATCTGTCACTGCTTAACAAACTTTCCTAAAACTTAGTGAATTAAAACAACTGTTTTGTTTGCTTATTATTCTGCAATTGGGGCAAGGCTCAGCAGGGACAGGTTTTCTCTGCTTCACCTATTGTCACCTGGGATGGTTCAGTGGGGCTGGAGGATCTACATCCGAGATGGCCTCCCTTACATGGTTGGCAGCTTGTTGGCCCAGACCTTAGTTCTCCACGTAGCTAGCTTGAGCTTCTTACAGTATTGCAGTCTCTGGACAGTTAAGCTTTTTACATGGTGGTCATCTTCTCCCAGAACGCGAAAGCAGAAGCTGCCAAGCTTTCTTAAGGTTTAGGCCTGGAACTGGCAAAGTGTCACATCTGTTGCATTCTGTTGTTTAAGGGCTATCGTTGCCAAACCAGGTTTGTTTTGCCAGAGAGCAGCAAGCAAGCCAAAACGCCGAGATGCCGAGGTTTGCAGCAAAAAGAGGGTTTATTCGCAAGGCAGCCATGCAAGGAGAAAGTCTCAGGTCTACCTGAGCGAAGGCAAGGGGCTCGGTGTATTTATGGGATAAAGAATAAAGCAGCAGGGCGGTCTGAGGCTGGGGAAAGGTGATTGGAAAAAGGTGCAGTAATTGTCATTCTGCCCAAGTGTAACTAGGCTACAGGGCTCTGCATGTTCCAAAATGGAGGTGCTTAGCGTGCTCTGAGGGTGGAGTTTTCAGCCCTCTGATGCCAAAAGGTCAGCGGACACTTGGGCATGCCCAGTTGGAGGGTCAGTGGTCCTAACCAGTCTTAACCAGCTCAGTTGGAACCAGACACAGCTGACTCCAAGTTCCTACAACGGCTCGGGCAAACGTCATATTATTCAGGCAAAGTGCTGCTTGGAGGACTTGCAAGTCTTAAAAGGACTTTGATTAGTGAAGGCGGGTTACAGGTAAAATGGATTTGACTAATGATTACGCTTGGTTTCAGTCCCCCCATCTTTTTTTTTTTTTTTGCGGTACGCGGGCCTTTCACTGTCGTGGCCTCTCCCGTTGCGGAGCACAGGCTCCGGACGCGCAGGCCCAGCGGCCGTGGCTCATGGGCCCAGCCGCTCTGCGGCATGTGGGATCTTCCCGGACCGGGACACGAACCCGCGTCCCCTGCATCGGCAGGCGGACTCTCAACCACTGCGCCACCAGGGAAGGCCCACCCTATCTTTTGATCATTCCTCCATCTTGAGGGAAGAAGGGAGATTACCACTCTGGATACTTCCTGCCGATAAGGGGCATAGACCCAACTAGGGCTTGTGAAATGAAACTGTTCAGCACTCATTTGAAAATATTCGCTTGTTCCCAGTTTCAGGTTAACATTTTGATCCCAATAAACAAATACCACCTATGTGCCAGCTGTCAAGGCATCCATAGGCCCAAGATGGGTAAACCATAGACAGAGATGTAGCCTGAGGGGGCACATAGATTGCCACACATTGTTAAAACTTAGGCTCTTATTTTTAGGGATTTTATATAGGATAAGGCAGGGATCAAGTGTCTTACCTTTTTCCATATTGGAGTGTCTTGATCATTATCAGTTTGGCTGAAACAATTAGATATTAAATATGGAAGGGACACAGGCTGGGAAAAGTAAGTATGGTTTCTATAATATCCTGGCCATGTAGAACCTTGACAAGGGTAGATGCCAGGGTTATTATTTTTTTTTAATCTGAGGACACAAGGAGAGGACCAAATTTCGGCTTAGGATAAAACAGGTGACAGGAAATTCTCTGTTGATTAGCCTAACCCAATATGTTACATCTGAGGGCCTTTTATCGTAAGTCATTCAAGGGGAGGGCCCTACATGAAGGCTGGAGGACTAGGAGGCGGGGGTCGTCGGGGGCCACCAAACAGTCTTCCACACACAGGTTTTGTTGTTGCTGCTGTTCTTTTCAGACCAGCAGTGCTTTTGCCATCCTTAAGGGTACTCTTAGCTAATGTCTTAATTAATGTGTCAGCCTCCTAACTGGTCTCCCAGCCTCGCTTCCTGCTGTTTCTCCACACCATTGCCAGTGATCTTATTAAGAAAGAGACTATGCTACTGCTTTGCTTAGAAGCTTTGAATGGCTTCCTGACTGCTTTTGGGATGAGGTACAAGCTCTTCACATGTTTTGTAGGATCCCATAAATCGGGCCCTCGTTTTCACCAGTGTACCCCCAATTTCTTGTTACTTATTTCCTTTCTTGAGTTCTGTAATCCAAGCACATGGAAACTTTTTCAGTCCTTTGAGCAGGCCATGCTGTCTCTCCCCTTCTCTCAAATGCCCAGGATATGCTTTCAACCCCCAACTTCCCCGCCCTCCTTCACGTGATTCGTTTTAAGTGTCTCTTCTTTCAGAAAGCCTAAAAGCTGGGTCAGGTGCCCCTTTTATATGCCCCACGGTTCTTACAACCGTTTGGCACCTGTAACAGTATTTCCCACTTAGTTGTCAAAGGACCCTGGTAGAGGTGGTCTCTCTCCAGTTCACTGGTGTATGCCCCACGCCTAGTACATAGTAAGTACTCAGTGAATATTTGTTAGTGCAGCATTCATTTGTTCGAGACAGATTTCTTTAGCATTTGCTGCCGTGCGTACTTTGGTGAGCAGAACAGACCTGTCCTCATGAAGTTTACGGGGCTGACAAACTCAAACACTTTGCTGTTTTTTTAATCTGTTCAGGTCTCATGTTCTGGGGTAGGATATGCAATCTAAGATTCGTTTTAGTTTTTGAAACTGCCTCTATTGAGGAATGCAGAGGTATTTCAGAAGCGGCAGTAAATTTCAAATATTAATGTTCCCTCTTTGTTGATTCTCACTCTTATGCTTCAGTGATTATCTCGGTTCTTAACGTTTTCTGTCTTTTTATCCCAAGACTGAAAGATCTCAAAAAGATTGAGTTGGAATTTCAATTATGAACAAGCTTGAAAATTATCAGAAACAACAACAACAAAAAAGCTAAGGAGACAGAAAAGCCTGTTTAGTACCTTATTTTGTAGGTCTCACAGAATTTACTTCTCTTAGCCCCCTGTGCTGTCTCTTCCACTTGCTGCCCAGTCACATTTTATTTTTATTTTTTTAAAATAAATTTATTTATTTATTTTTGGCTGTGTTGGGTCTTCGTTTCTGTGCGAGGGCTCTTTCTAGTTGCGGCGAGCGGGGGCTTCTTCATCGAGGTGCGCGGGCCTCTCACTGCCGCGGCCTCTCTTGCTGCGGAGCACAGGCTCCAGACACGCAGGCTCAGTAGTTGTGGCTCACAGGCCCAGTTGCTCCGCGGCATGTGGGATCCTCCCAGACCAGGGCCCGAACCCGTGTCCCCCGCACTAGCAGGCAGGCTCTCAACCACTGCGCCACCAGGGAAGCCCCCAGTCACATTTTAAAGTGCTGCACCCTGTCGTGCTTTGCGGTCCATAAATTTCAAACGAAAAAAAAATGAGATCTGGAAGGCATTTGACAGG
>NW_020171822.1:570470-600136 GCF_003031525.2 Neophocaena asiaeorientalis asiaeorientalis | reverse complement strand
CCCGTGTTCCCTGTATCGGCAGGCAGACTCTCAACCACTGCGCCACCAGGGAAGCCCCCATTTCCCTTTTAATGTATAGGTTTTTATCTCTCCATTTCCCCTTTAACGTATAGGGTTTTATCGCTGCCTTTTTAATCTAATAGAAATGTTTACATCAACAGCTTTTACTGAGTAGCACATCCTAAAAATTGGGGTACATGGATCATAGTACCTACACTTTTCTTCACATCTTATTCGTTCAGCAAATATTTCACGAGCAATAAATGTTTGAATGAGGGCTTCTTCAGTGGAAAACTACCAACAGGTGGAAGTGGATGCACTGCTTAAGATCTGGCCTCCACTCCATAAAGCTTATAGTCTAGCTGGTGAGACAAAATTTAAATATGTGAAAAGTTAAGAGTGAAGTATTTAAATCACGAATTAAAGACGACACATAAAAGGCTAGTTTCATTTAGCTCCTCCTAACATTTGCTGTCAGCAAGAGTCCAGCTTCCTCCTGCAGTCCTTGAGCTGAAGGTATTTGTGCATTTCTTAGTCTTGTGTCCTACTTCTGATCTGTTTGTTGCCAAGAGAGCTGTTTTTCTGTGTTGCACTGCTGTTTCCTACCGTGGGGGATGGGGCTATTTTCCAGGTCCAAGAATACCGAGAGGCCCTGGAGGGAATATTAATCAGAGGCAAGAACGGGATCCACCTGATGCCTGAACTCTACGCCGTCCCGCCTAACAAGGTAACCAGGTGCTGTTTATCTAATACAAAGTGAGATGGTGCTTGGCATTTTGGTATTTTTCATTCGCCCTTCAGACCTAACACTTTTTCTCCAGGAGAAGTGGTTTCTAAAGCCTTCAGTAGTGTTCCTGTTTATCACAGGAGTTACGGCTTTGGAGCCATGCTTGACCTGGCTGGTGCCCAAGGGAGGCGTTAGTTGAGGATTTTCAGAGGATACTTGTCTTTCTCCGAGCCCAAGCCCACACAGGCCCTAAAAAGCACAAAACACTATTAGGTACCACGTTCTCACACATTTCCACTGGAGAAGAAACCAGACAGAATCTCCCTGGGAGAGGGGGAGAGATGTATAGGCATACCTCGCTTTACTGCAACTTCGCAGATAACTGCGTTTTTTTTTTAAACAAATTGAAGTTTGTGGCAACCCTTAATTGAGTTCTTCCAATAGCATTTGCTCACTTCGTGTCTCTGTCACGTTTTGGTAATTCTTACAACGTTTCAGACTTTTTCATTATTACTATGTTTGTTATGCTGACGTGTGATCAGTAATCTTTAATGTTACTACTGCTGAACTTCATGGAGGTTCAGATGATGGTTAGTATTTTTTAGCAACAAAATATGTTTAAACTAAGATACGTACATTTCTTTTAGACAAAATGCTATTTCACACTTAATAGATTACAGTATAGTGTGAACATAACTTTTATATGCAATGGGAAACCAAAAAATTTGCGTGACTCCCTTTATATTCATTTTATTGCAGTGGTCTGGACCCGAGGTGTGCCTGTATAGGGTAGCTGAGAATCTCTTCCTTTGAGTCAAGCAGTTCCTGAGCTAGAGCTTGAGTAATCACTTAGAAACCATTCTATATCATGAAGAGGGAAACTGGCCAGTTCCAAGAAGATGCCCAAAGATCGTTTTTTCTATCCACTTTCCTAGCTTGGGTCATGATGGACCTATATATCTCAATGGGAAGATTTCCCCATACATATCTCATGTTTAGCAGAAAAGAATTTTCTATTCAAGGCTATTTCTCTTTTGAATGTTCCTGTTGCTTCAAAGCTTCATTATTGCATTTTGGGGAGGAAGAGATTTCAGAGAGCAGTGTCCGTCCCCCAGTTGACAGGGCCTGCACTAGAGCGTAACCCTGCTGTCACACAGCAGCTTGGGTCTACGAGTTTGTGATTGAATCAGGCCCACGAGCACATGGTCAGGGGACTGGCAAAGGCCTTTGAAATTATCTGCCTCAGTTCATAGAGGCAGAGCTCAGACAGCACTGGGCTCTGCCTGGAACCAGACCCCAGGTTCAGGGCCTCCTCACAACCCCACGCTGCCTCCTAATGGGTGGTGCATTTCCAGGGGATGGACGGTCCCTCACTGTAGAGATCAGGCCATGGAGCCTGCAGGGGCTGTTTTCTTTCTAACGGTTAGAAACCTAGGTTTCCTGCAAACGTATTCATTTTACTATGTGTGATGTGTATGTGGTGGGGGGGGCTGACAGTGGGGGCTGGGTAGTTACTTCCTAGCAACTGCGTGTTCAGGTTGCCCCTTTTCCAGTATTGAGGCACTTGACAAAACAAAGTTGGTAATGGGCCGTAATTTGGAACCTGAAAGCATAGCAAGGGAAAATAAATAGCTTCAGGGGCATTTTACCTGTTTTATGATAGAGAATAACCATCTATCCATGTTCTACTAAAAGGCATATTTCCTGACTGTAGTAACTGCTAGGTGTTACAAGCTCTCCTTTTCTTCCTGGTGAACAGTTCTGGCTACATGTTGTAAGGGGTTACTCTGCAACTTTTCTGATCTCTACACTGACCTTTGGGCTTGTACTTGTCATTCCAGTATCCTCCTTTATCCAGTGTGTTTACACATCAGCTAGGCACCGGTTTTGAACATTCTTTTATTTTGAGCACAGGTTGTATCTGTGCTGGTTCTGGATGACAGCTGGGAAGGTTCACCCATCACATCACAGTAACATGCAGAGACCACCAGACAGGGCTGCCCCGACCCATATGGCACCTTTGTGCAAATTAGAAAAAGAGCCTCACCCTTGGAGTGGCCACAGCTCTGGGCCAAGGCACCATCCAGCCTGACTTTCAGCGTCACTCACTTCCTCAGGTGGACAGGCTTTTGCAAGGCGCCACCACCCACGGGGCCTGTATTGGACAGCTCGAGACTAACGCAAGCGTACCCAGCAGACTTGCTTGGAGCAGCTGCTCTGGGCTGGGCAGCAGGCTAGGTACTGGGGTACAGAGGGGTCATGACGCTGGCTCTGCCTCTGCGAACTTGCAGGCTAGGGGGGTCGGAGGAGCGAATCCATGGGATGGAGGGCAGAGGACCGCCGGCGGCAAAGGCTTGGTGCATTAGAGGACCTGCAAGCGGATTGGAAGGACTGAGGTGGAGAGGGGGAGACACATACCTCCACGGGGAGGCAGGAGCCAGCAATGGGTGGGAGGAGGGCAGAGCCAAGCTGTCTTTTGACCCAGATATCTTGTCTACCTTCTGTTCTTTGCATCGACTCTTTCCCATTCCAGATCTATGTAATCTTTCTTAACAGTACTTACATTTCAAAAAGTTTTAATGTACAATCTGACTGTAAAAGTAATTCTGCATACTGCAAAACATACAAGATTCTATAGAAAGAAAATATTTCTGCCGAATCTTACTTCCCAAATATAACCACAATGATGTTTTAGAGAATCTCCCTCCACATATTATCCTATTTGATTATTTGATTACTGGTAACATTTAATTCTGTTCCGTTTATGAGCTTAAGTTTTTCTCAGTTTACTACAGAAAAATTTTAAAAATTTACTGCATATATTAACAACATCACTGATTAATTCACAAGCAGAGAATGGCTCGTCTCATGATGTGATTTTCCCCTTTGGAGAAAGATGTGTTTCCTATTTCCTTCAATTGGCTTATGTTTTCTGGAGAAGAAAGTGGTCACTAACATTCCCCCAACCAACGAACGTTGTAATGACCCAAAACCCAAAGGTCAGCATGGAGTTTACAACAGAGAAAATTGCAGCCTTTTACAACACGTAGCCAGCACTGTCCATCAGAAAGAGAACTGTAGCTTATTTTGGTGAGTCAAAAGCCCCCAATGGATTCAGCTTTTTGAGTCCCTGATGGAAAATTAGTGATCTAATAATACAGTTGTTTTTCCTCAATAAATAGCGCCACCTTCTGGTAATTTTCTTGCATCTGCACACTGAGTTTATGAACCCCTGAGGAGAGCAAGATAGAAACCTGACTCAGCGTCCAGAACTACACTGCCATGACTGTTGGCTGATGTTTTAGATCATTGTACCCATAATGCAACCAAATATAAGTATGAGCTGTGACATTTCTTGTTGCCCAGAGCTGTGCTCAAAGACAGCAGGCCCAGTTTCCAGTGCCTATCTCTCTGCCTTTTGCCATCAGTGTGCTTGCGGGAAGAGCACTGGCTGGAACCAGGCCTGGGTTTGAGTTCCACCTCTGCTGCTTTTAGCCACGTGGCCCCCCCGCGCAAGGGCCTCAGCCTCCATGGCCTCCTTATCCCAGCTCTCGCATAGAATTGGTTTGGAGGATCAAATGAGTGGCATTTTGTAAATCCTCCGCACGCTCCCCATGTAGTGACGTTGGTCATTTTCTCCTCTGACATTCTGACTTCGGGTTTTCCTCTCTTTGCCAGGTAGATGACGAGTATAAGAATCCTCACACGGTGGACAGAGTTCCTCTGGGGAAGCTGCCCCATCTGTGGGGTCAGTCCTTGTACATCCTCAGCTCCCTGTTGGCAGAGGTAAGGGACTTGGGGGCTTCACAGACTGGAAACCATCTGATTGGAAGTTCAGGGGACCCTGGAAGAACACAGGGGCTCTCTGCTCCGTGTGGCTATGAATATCTTTGGCATCTTTTTTTTTTTTAAGATTACATTCTTTTTTAATTTTTTTTAAGATTTTTTTTTTTACGTGGACCATTTTTAAAGTCTTTATTGAATTTGTTACAATATTGCTTCTGTGGGTTTTTTTTGTTGTTGTTTTTTTTATGTTCTGTTTTTTTGGCCGCGAGGCGTGTGGGATCTTAGCTCCCCGACCAGGGATGGAACCCACACCCCCTGCACTGGAAGGTGAAGTCCCAACCACTGGACCGCCCGCCAGGGAAGTCACCCGTCTTTGGCATCTTCGTGGCCTTCAGGTCAACTGGTTGGGGTTGACTCTGAGGCTTGAGACCTAGGCTTGTGTCCGTATTTATAGTAAACCGTTTTGGGCTTAGCTGCAAGCCAAGCACTCTCTGTCCCTCCCCCAGCGCCCCTTCCCACCAGCATTCCTGGTCTGTGGCTAGAACCTGGTTGAGTTGATGGTCGGTAGGAGGGCCGGAGACTTCTCAGCCAGGATCAGCACATGTATGAAAGATGCAGGGTTTGGGGGACTACTCCACACGGTCTTAGGTGCAGGAAGCAGGAGGACTCTGACGCTCCAGTGCTCTCTCCAGGAAGGGGCAGCGGGCTGGTTCTTCTGTAGTGGATTTTGTGTCGGCCGCTCCCTCAGCCAGTAACACCGCCACACAGAAGGTCTGCTGCCTCTGACTCATTCCTCCTTGTTAAGCATTTTCTTGCCCCCAGGTTTAAGTTTTTAAAATACAAATGCTTTTGTGCCAGCTAAAAATGAATCCCCTCCCCAGTCCTAAGTGTGAGTGATTTTTATCGGATGGCTCATCTTTCCTGGGAGGATCCTGCCCAGCTGAATGCTTTGGACCCCTGGGGAGGGGTGTGGGGGGCGGGGGAGCCAGGGGAGCAATGGGTTGGATGTCACTGGAGTTCCTGGTGGGTGAAAGGAAGACCCAAGTGAAGCTATCACAGTGCAAGTGGCCCTTAGGTGCTGAGATGGAGTAGTTGCTTCATGGATGTGATCATCTCCGCAGTTTCGTGGACATGTTCTTGGGGGTGGAGACTGTGTCTTATACTTTTGTCTTTATGAGTAGGGAAGCACATATATCTCCTTTGGAAAGCCAGCCCTGCCTCTGACTAGCTCTTTAACCTCGGGCAGGTCTCTTAATCTCCCTGGGCCTCGGTTTCCTCATCTTTATTATTATTATTTTTTAATGTTGTACAGCTTTATTTAAATATAGGGTTTTTTTTCACGTTTCCTCATCTTTAAAGTAAAGAGGTTGGGCTTTATCATCTCTGCAATATGGTGCAGCTCTGATTTCTGTATCAGTGACATGGGAAACAAACTTGCTTTTGTTTCCTCCTCTCAATGTAAAGACCCTCATCTAGGCCCAGCATTAGGTCCAACTTCTCCTCAGAACTCCCAGAACACCTTGATCCCTTCTGTTAAGGTTCCCATCATTTATAGAAAATATGAGGAGATCCACATTCAAAGAGCACTCTGCCAGCAGGCAGGGGAGTTTTGTGTTTCAGGACAGTCAACTCTGGGCCAAGTCCTTACCCTAAGGACATTGCCTCGGTTTCCCCACCTGTAAGATGTGCGAATGGTAGTGCCTCCCTGTTAGGAGGCCTGTGTGACAGTGCATGTACAGGGCTCAGCACGGTACCTGGCGCGGGGTAAGGGCTCAGGAAGCATGAGTTACCCTTGTTCTTTTCACTCACACAACTTTGGCGTCTCTGACTAGCCCTGGAGAGCTAGGTGCCAAAAACGCAATACATTGATCAGTGCCATCTAAATGGTATACTGTAGTTCAGAGAAAATAAGCATTTGCCTTGAAAAATGATAAAGGAATAAAACACTGAAGATTTTGAGCCCCCAAATACTTTATTTTCAAACTTAGGTTTAAGGTGAAATTTCAGTTAATCAGTATTTCATAGTGTTAATGCTCCTCTTTTCTTAGGGATTCCTTGCCACTGGTGAAATTGATCCCTTAAATAGAAGATTTTCCACTTCTGTCAAACCTGATGTCGTAGTACAAGGTTTGTGAGCATGTTTACTATTCATATTTAACTTTGTAAAACCAATGTTATTTTTAAAGCGAAGTGTTCCTATGTAATTTTTAAAAATCTGCATGTGTATATGTTTTAGCATGTATTAGTTCTGTGAAATATGTTCTGTAACTCAGCTGCTTCCGATCACAAAGTTACTTTCTACAAAGCAATTGTTTCTTGAATCTAAACCTTGATTGCAACTGGGGCACAAGTGATTCATTGAGCATCATTTTTCATAACTGCTATTCTTTAAAAAGTAGAACGTGACCTTGTTGAAAACTCAAAACCCAAATGAGGGTTCACTCGTTCCTCCCTTGGAGGTCTGACTTCTTTCCAGAGCTGCAGGCCCATGTTTTCACCTCCCTCCACCCATCTCCCCTCCTCTCCAGCCGGCAACTCTTCCGCAGAAGTGCAAGGCCAACCTGGGCTACTGCTGCGGCACTGGCTCTGACTAGCCATGTGACTTCACCTCTGTGTGCCTCGGGCTCTCCTGACTGGTGCTCTCTCACAGGGTGGTCTTGAGAGGAATTGAGATCCACAGGGAAAGCCCTCAGTGCAGGGCCAGGCCTAGAATGCTCCCTGCTGGCCGATTCCTCTCCCTACTTCCCCTCCTAGGAAGGACTCCCCAGGAGCTCACAAACCTCATAGAGTGACTTATATACCAGCTAAGTATCATAGCGTGTCGTGACTACGCCTTGTGTCCTCTAGAGGACACTGTACATTTCTTAAGGACAAGGGCCTTATCATTTTTGTAGCTTCTATGTTGATTGATACACACGCATTCAATACATTAAAAACAATTATTGAGCAAATGAAGGGCAACCCTCTCTGTGGCCACGGATGCATTTGGCTGCCTGTCCGTGATACAGCAGAGGTCGTGCAGGTCATCACCCAGTCGATACTGTGCCCCAGGCCCACCGAGAGACGCACCCAACCATCACAACATTCCGGTCAGGTAGAAAGTGTGACGATCGTGATTATCATCCCCCTCTTACACATGAGGCTAAGGGGTTAACTTACTCAGGGACCCACGCCTGACAGCTGGAGGTGCAAACCCAGCTCTGACATCCAGGTGGCGTGATCCAGCCTGACCCCACAGTCTCTGCCCGTCACCAGAGCACATGCTGCTAAGTGATCCCTTAAGTCCACAAGGCCGCTCTTCCAATTGCAGGCTGGGGTGCATCGATGGATCCTGAGCACCACTTTTTTTTTTTTTAAATGCAATAGAAGAAAACAGTAGAAAATATCAGAGGCTGTGGTGTGGAGGAAGGAGAAGTGCAGTTTCAGAAACTTCTCTGCGTGCAGCTCTCTCAGATCACCAGGCTCACAGGTCTGGTCAAGCCACCCGTCTGAAAGAGTCACTTCTACAGAGTGACCGCCTTGTGGCTCTGATACGTGGAGATCTCTGCACGGTGTTGTAATCTTCCAAAGAGACGGGTGTTAAGGGAAGCTGCTCGCCCAGTCCTGCATGGCTGATGTTCCCATGCTGGGGCCTGGGGGGTTAGCTTCCAGTCCCTGCTCACCTACAGCTGGCCAGTCGAGCAGCAAGGCTTCCCCTCAGGGCCTTGCTGTGAAGCTCAGATGAGATCATGAATATTAAAATACTTTGAAACGCATCATGTGCTATGTAAATATAAGGAGGTGACATTCAGGTCTCAGTGGCATTTATATGTATCATACGTTCAGGTGCCACCAGCCTGAGGGTACAGTGGTTGGGCTCAGGGAGCTACCTTAACAGTAACCAAGTCTTTCGTCTGGCCTGAGCACCGCCCCGAGCCCCTCCAGTTCCTGGCAGGCTCAGCTGCAGGTGGACACAGCACCGGCCACTCTCTCTGTGGCCAGAACTTCCTTTCTCCAGTTCCCTCCCCAGGACTCCTTCCTTTTGCCAAAGCACTGTCCCTTCTCTCTCTCTTTTTTTTTTTTTTTTGCGGTATGCGGGCCTCTCACTGTTGTGGCCTCTCCCGTTGCGGAGCACAGGCTCCAGATGGGCAGGCTCAGCAGCCATGGCTCACGGGCCCAGCCGCTCCGCGGCATGTGGGATCTTCCCGGACCGGGGCACGAACCCGTGTCCCCTGCATCGGCAGGCGGACTCTCAACCACTGTGCCACCAGGGAAGCCCTGTCCCTTCTCTTAAAAGCCAGCAGTACTGGTACAGCAGGTATGGGGTGTCTGAGCCCACCTCCGGCCCCCACATCCCAGGCATCCCAGAGCCTTGCCTACTAGAGAGTCAGATGCCCAGCCTCAGTCACTGGAGATGGGGCTCAGGCCGGCCCACTGGGTGCGTGGCCCAGCTCTGGGGTGGCTCTTCCCTACTAGCGGGGGCCCTGTGCTGTGTTTCCCAGCGGGCCAGGCTGCCCCACTACCACCAGCCCACTGGTAGGCCCCCTTTTCCTTCTCTCCAGAGCATAAAATCTCCTCCGCCCTCCTCCTCCCTCCCCCTCGGTCAGAGCATCCCCTGCTGCACACACCACTATATTGCTCTTCTGTCTTTGAGAGCAGAGGTACAGACTTCTTCTGGTATCCCCTTTGCAAAGCTGTTTCCACTCCTGACCCCATGTGAAAAGAACACAAGACAGGTTTCGAATAAATGCAGACCCACAGGGAAGCAAGACGTCATTTGAGATGGGTAATTCATCTTGGGACCTGTTGAAGACCACTTCTAGAAGTCCCCGACTGTCTTGCACATTGAGGGCACTTGATAAATATGCACTGTGGGTGCTGAGGGGAGGCAAGGCCAGAGCAAACCAGGAAGAGCGACAGGACAAGCGCTCTCCCTTTCAAAACCACCCAGCACGTGGAGAGCATGCTGTCACAGGCCAGAGAGGAGAGGAGACAGCAGCACACATCCGTGTGAGGGGACGAGGGCCGCCGTCTCATGCAGGTGCTATGTTCTTGTTCACAGTGACTGTTCTGGCAGAAAACAAGCACATTAAGGAGTTGCTGAGGAAACATGGGGTGAGCTTGCAGAGTATTGCCGACATTCATCCAATCCGAGTCCAGCCAGGCCGGATTCTTAGTCACATATATGCCAAGCTTGGTAGGTTTGGGGAAATAGCAGGGCATTTTTGGCGAGGGGGCATCTCGGTTCTAGGTTTGGGGTCTGGGGGAGACTGTGATATGTGTAAATTCAAAGGAATTGGGCAAAGCACTAAAGTAGGTGGTTTGACAGCTTCCACGTGAAGAGGAATGGCCACCAAGCACATTCCTCTCATGCCTGTTCAGGAGATGCCACCACAGGTGGCAGTGTGATTCATCAGCTCTTGTAAACTAAGGAGCCACCTTTGAAATGTCACAATTGGAACAGTCATTCGTGTCTTGGTGATGTTTCTAAATTTTATCTGTGGTCTAAGAAAATGCTCATTTACCCATTAAAATGGGAGATGGGTTCTCTTTACTTTTTCTAAAATCTGACTTTGTTTAGGATCATGGTTCAATACTAAATTAATAAAAAGTGAACATTAATAAAGTCCTTTTAATAATTTTATTCCATATAGATGTTGCACCGGGTGCTGTTCTTCTATATGCATGAAAAGAAGGGGGTGGGATTTGTTTTTAATTCATCCTTGTCCCAAAGAAGGATAACAGTATTAGAAAAACCAAACCCCAAAGTGAGTTGTTTAACATATAAATAAGCCCAGTCTTAGCCAGAATCACTTGGATTAGATGTCACTGTATTTGCTCTAGCTCGAATTTCTCTTTTATTTTCTAAATAGGACGGAATAAGAATATGAAATTGAGTGGGCGACCATATCGGCACATCGGAGTCCTTGGAACATCTAAACTATATGTGATTAGGAACCAAATCTTTACTTTCACACCCCAGGTGAGAAGAGCAGGCCAGTAACAAAGCAACAAGCATCTGTTTATTAAGCTGTCTTTTCTGTCTGGGGAGGTACTTTGAATGTGGCAGAATGTGCATGCGTGTGTTCAAACAGAGACATAAGATGACACCCAGTACCTAATACGATTCTTTACTCGCGGTAGGTGCTCAATAAATGCGGCTTGAATCGAATTGAGCGTGCCATCACTTCCAGTATGAAATTCATACCACTTTACAAATTCGCTAGTGACATGCCACTTGACTCGCAGCCCTTGTGCCCTAATTGCAATAGTCCTTAACCCTTGCTTAGGCTGTTAGCAGGTCCTCTGTCGGCAGAATCTCACATGGGAAGTCTGATTTTTTAGGTCCCAACCCCCTTGACAGGATCCTGAATATACTGATTATGGAACCTTTCTTCAGAGTTTTTGTTTCCAAAGGAAACTAGTCCTGTGGAATGCAAACGAAGTGTTTTTCATCCATTTGGGCAGCTAGAAAGGCCAACTGAGGGATCACTTTGTCAACATGGGGCAGAGCCGCCCAGCTATCTGGGGACATAGTTGGACTGTAGGGTCATGGGTCAGTAGCCTCAAGTTGCTCTTTTTCACCCAGCCTGTGCCGCTTGCTTAAATCTTGTGAGTTATTTCCCTTCGTAACAAATTTTAGACCAGAACTGAGCGTGCACTGGTCCAGAGGCCAGGACGACAGTGATTTTCATCAACATCAGGCAACAGTGCCTTTAGTTCACATTAACCAGGCCGTGAATCAGGTAAACACATTCTCCATGTCTCACCTGCTCTCAGTGGCCTAGGAAAACATCACCGAGCCCAGCAGCCCTGGACAGTGTAGGAATTAAGGAGTTACTGATTTACTTTCAGGGACAGCGGTATTGGGGCAGGTCCTTAAATCCCCATCCAAGGAGCTGTAAATAGATCTCGTTGTGCAACTTTCCCTTCTGCGCTAGCACTAACGTAGCTCTGGCTCCTGGGCAGGCGACAGATCGATTTGTCTGATCGCGAGGAGAGCCCCATTATGGGGGCGGATTACAGCCAGGGTTGAGCCTCTTCTCTGGAAACAAAATGCAAGGATTAGTGCTGCCGTGAATGACAGCTGGGGTTATGTCGAGGGAAGTGAAGGACAGCCTTGAACCTGGCGTCTTCTGACTTGCAGTTCACTGACCAGCATCACTTCTACCTGGCCCTGGACAATGAGATGATCGTGGAGATGCTGAGGATCGAGCTAGCCTACCTGTGCACCTGCTGGCGGATGACGGGCAGACCCACGCTCACCTTCCCCATCACCCATACCATGCTCAGTAACTCCATGAACTTGATCTGCTTGACTCATGTCCCACTGGTGGTTTGGACCCTTTTCAAAATGTTTAAAATGCATCCCATGGACAGAGCTAAGTACTGAAGGGGGTTCTTAGCAGTTAGATTTCTTAGGTCGGGAATCTTCTGTGCCATACATATTTTAGTTAGATTTTGTTGATGAAAACGTTTCAGTGCATAACGAAACAAAGTATTCCCAGATTAAGTAAACTAATTGATTTTTTTTTTTTTTTTTTTTAAGCAAATGATGGCTCAGATATTCATTCTGCTATTCTTTCTACAATTCGAAAACTAGAGGATGGATATTTTGGAGGAGCTAGGTAATTTGTGATTTTTTTTAAAAAGCAAAAGTAACGTTGACCTTTCTTAAAGTCTTTTGCTGCCCTTCTCCCAGTTTTCGTATCACTTGCCGAACATAGAAGCGTGGAGCTTTAGAGTAAAAAGGGAGTTAAAACATCTAATCCAGTCACCCATGTGAAACTGGAATCATCTCTAAGCATCAGTTGGTGGGTGTTTGTGAAGCTTTTATGGACGCCAGGAGGCCTGGGGCGTAGAGAGATGAACATATCAAGTCTCTCCGAAGTGGCACTCTCGGAATGCATGTATGGGATGCTGTGTCTGTTTCTACTCAAAGGCTAGGAAACACCCAGGGCCTAGGATCTGGCCGGTGCTCAATAATCAGATCACTCCTGGAATTGACTTGAGTGTGCTAACGCCGTAAGAATAATTCACAGAACTTTACAAATTCCTTCGTGGCCCTCCGAGCCAGAGCACCTGAATGGGCCTCCCTAGACCACTGTCCCCTCATCCTCCGTGGAACAACGCCCATTCCGGTTTGCAGGCCCACAGTCCAACCGGTGCTCCCAGCTTTTACAGTGAAGCACCTTGAGGGATAGGGGGCTCACCTCCCATGGAAACCCCTTTTGTTTTTGTACCCCATGACTGTCACAAGGCAGAGGATTTCTCAGTAGCATCTATGCCCTGATCTCTGTGAATCTCCTGGAATATGCCAGAAGGGCCCCAGGATAACCTCACCACGCAGCTGGCCCGAGTAATGTGTGGCCTTTGCCGAGCTTGGGGAGACTGCCGTTTGGGTCCCGATGGAGTGCCAGTTGCTAAAAGTGTTTGGGAGTTGAAGTCAGCCCTTCTTGTCACATCCTCCCACACCAGGGACCCTGCTGCCACAGTAATTTTTTTAAATTATAAAATACACATAAAAATTGCCATCTTGGGCTTCCCTGGTGGCGCAGTGGTTGAGAGTCCGCCTGCCGATGCAGGGGACACGGGTTCATGCCCCGGTCCGGGAAGATCCCACATGCCGCGGAGCGGCTGGGCCCGTGAGCCATGGCCGCTGAGCCTGCGCGTCCGGAGCCTGTGCTCCGCAATGGGAGAGGCCACAACAGTGAGAGGAGACCCGCATAACGCAAAAAAAAAAAAAAAAAAAAAAATTGCCATCTTAACCATTTTCAAGTGTACAGTTCGGTTGCGTTAAGTATATTCACGTAGTTTGCAACCAATCTCTAGAACTCTTTTCATCTTGTAAAACTGAAACTCCCCCCACCCCTGCCCCTGGCAACTACAGTCTGCTTTCTGTCTCCAGGTGTCTCGTCTCAGTGGACTTATCCAGTATTTGTTTTTTTTGGTGACTGGCTTATTTCACTTAGGCTGATGTCCTCAGGGTTGAGTCACTGGATTTCTAAGCACTGGGTTTGGCACCTCTGCTCACCAAGCTCGCTGCGGGTTTTGCTGTAGACTCGAAGTGGCCCTCGCTCCAAGCTTCTCCTGGCCTCTCTCATGAGTGTCAGCGAGGCCATCCCCAGCATTCTGCTGTCTAGCTCCCAGGGCTGGCGCCATAACTGCAGTTGGCATCTGCTTTCGTACATTTCATATCCAGCTTGGATAAGTTACCACCTGGCATATGGCGTCATAACCGAGAGACCATACTATATGCCCATAATTAACTGTTTTCCAAAATGAATTCTTTAACTGAAATCTAATCATTGTCAAAAGGATACCGTGTGCAGTTAGTTGAGCACTTGCAGTGTGTTCTTTGTGGCTTTGCACCTGTTGTCTCATGTTGTCTTACTTTGTCGTGCAGGCTGTATTCCTATTTTATGGGCAAGGATCTGTAGGCTCAGAGAGCCAGGGGCACAAGATGAGTAGGTGCAGAAGCTCTGTGTGAATCCAGAAACGGGGCTGTAACCACCATACCGAGCTGGATGAGGGCTTACGGGAATCAGGAGGGCTTCCTGGTTACGGAGTATGGCAAACAATTCAGAGAACCATGGAAAGAAACAGGAATGCCTAGGCTCCATCAGCTACCCTTCCTACTTAGTTCTTCATAATTAAAGTTGAATGTAATTTTGTCTCTTTTTTAGGTCTGAGGGTATTTAAAAAACTGAACTCGCTCTACATGCCAGACTCTACCCTCTGCACCCACCTGGGGTCGCTTGCTATCAGAGGGTTTAGCCTTTCCGCCTTTGACCTGATTCCTTTCAACTTCATCAGAGAGGAACTGGTCCCTGGCTCCACCTCATCTCCTACTGTTTCCAACCGCAGGGCAAAACAATCCTTAGAACTGACCCCAGGGCTCTAGGGGGAAAGTTTTTACTTGATTTAAGGGAAGGCTTTTCTCTCCCTCAGGCAGTGTTTCTTGACATAGTGTGCTGCCCGTGGAAGCCCAGGCACCTGTGAATTCATTTGAGCTGCACGCTTCTGTTTACTCTCCTCAAACTAAGCCCTTTAAACAAGTCATAATCTGATGCTGGTAGCTCTGAGGCATCCTACACTTTTCTGCCTCCAGATCTAACACTTTAAGAAGCACATAGTGCCCGCTTTCTTTCTGTACAGTGGACATCCCACTTGCCCCCCGAACCTGGGGGTGAATCAGGTTCAGGGAGCAAGAACTCGGAGGCTGCTGCCTTTGTAGCAGAACCCCATACTGCCAAACCCAGCTCCCAGTTTTCGGTGGAACTTTTCCCAGCCTGATAATAGGGCCCCTCTGGGCCACTGTCTCTATCCAGGGATGGCCCGGCCATCACATTCTTTCTAGAGAGAATTTTGGCTCTGAGACGTGCCTCTTCCAACATTTCCCCCCACCCTCCCCCGGGCCTTGTGTGGCTGAGTGGTAGGGACTCATAAAAGGTAGCACGAGGGCACCCAAAGAATCGTTGCTTGTGGTTTTGTCCTGGTCCAGTTGTTTTAGGGCGAAAAATACCCGAGGGTTGGTTCTGGTTAAAAGTGGTTCGCTCAATATGTTTTGTAAAACTTTGGTTGGTTCAATAAAATAGATTTCTGTTTGTGTTGGGTTTGGGGATAAGAAATCGGCATGATGCATTTTGGCTTTTAATATGCTGTGTGCTTCCACTTCATACCTGCTACTGAATTTTCATTTTAATGTCTTGGCTGACTACTTGTATGGGGCAATCTGCAGAGTGACGTGCTTACTGATTCTGGCAGAAGTGCCACCTGGTTATTGAAAAGTCTCTCGATGATTCATAGTGGAGGTTTGTCCACATCCACCTATATCTCTAACATAGTGTTTCCTTGGCAGAGTAAAATTAGGGAGTCTTTCGGAATTTCTCACCACCTCTTTCTACACGTATCTGACCTTCCTGGATCCAGACTGTGATGAGAAGTTGTTTGACGATACCAGTGAAGGGAGCTTCAGTCCTGATAGTGATTCAGATTTGGGAGGATATTTCGAAGACACCTATAATCAAGGTACGGCTTGGAATGCCTTTGCAGGTGGTCCCTATCGTTGTTTGACGATACCAGTGAAGGGAGCTTCAGTCCTGATAGTGATTCAGATTTGGGAGGATATTTCGAAGACACCTATAATCAAGGTACGGCTTGGAATGCCTTTGCAGGTGGTCCCCCTTGGCATTGTGATAAAATTGCCCTAAAACTCAAGCACAGAAAAGGATTTGTAATTAACATGACAAAAGAGTCTTTGGAAACTTTCACATATTAAAATGAATAAAATGCCACTTTAATAAACCTAAACTGTGAAAGTGGGGCTTTTTTAAACCTAGAGGGACAAAGAGTTTCAGGAATGTGGACTTTTCACAAAATATAAAGAAAGAAACACACTGCTTGAATTTTCAAAGAAATGGTAGAATGATCTTGGTTTGACTGGATATAAGTGATGAAGTCCTTTGTGTATAACATTTCTCAAACTGAGGAAGGTTTTGGGTTGAAGTGACCTGTTTTTCACTTTTAGATAGTACTTGGGATTGCGGCTGGGGATTCCATAATGCTTAGCTCACTCATGACAAATTAAAACCAAAAGATCAGATGTTGGCTGCTGGCCCTCTCATTGTCTACATATTCAGCTCATCTTGGGATGATGTGATGTAAACACTATTTGGACCTGTATTTTCTTTTTCTAGGATGAAGTTTTTCCAAACAATAACTTTATGAATACATGCATTATCTATGTAAATCTCTTTATTTTCCAGGGGTAGAGTGGAGGTCAAATATCTATATCAAAATGTTGTCTTTCACTAAATCTACTCAGCACTTCATGCTACACGTAATCACTGTCATGCATTTAGGTTATTTCTGCAGCTTGTTTTCATTGGCTCTTTTTCTTACCTGTGTAATTATAGAAAGCCAGGATGAACTTGACCAGTATATCAACCACCTCCTGCAAAGCACATCCTCGAAGTGCTATCTGCCACCTCTTTGTAAGAAGACAGAGGACAGCCATGTTTTCAGTGCCATCTACTCCACTCGGGATATACTTTCCGTGATGGCAAAAGCAAAGGGTTTGGAAATTCCATGTACATTATTAACTCTTTTCTGCCTGTTAAAATAACTTCTTTTATCAAAGTAATGCATGAGCATAATGTAGAAGTCCAAGAATCCTAAACGACAACAAAATGCAGCTGTTTCCTGCCTCACCTCTCCCTTCTTCACTGCTCCCAGTCCTTCTACTTAGAGGCAACCACTTTCAACTCTTAGTTGTTTCTCCTGGTATTTACATATTTCTAAATAATGTGTCTGTAGTGCTGTCTTTGATGCATCGATTTTATTCAGTATCTGTTGACTTTTTCTTGTGCAGGTGAGGAATTCAGCTGTGTTAAATCACCACTCCTCTGCTTCACTTCCCCTAACCTATCCATGCAGTTGTACTAAGGTTTAGTTAACTCAGTATTCACTATTTCTGTCATTGTATGTATGCAAATATTATTCCCAACTCAGTATAATAATATACTACATTATCATTTTTCCTTTTCGTTTTTTCTAAAGTTAACAGTTGCCCTATCTTTTAGTTTGCTTCGCTTCCTTTCTACACCTTCCAATGGCCTCGCAATACAAATTTCCACAAGGTGAATCATATGTATGAATCTCACGGTTCCACTGCTTTTCGTAGAGTCCAGAAGTTTCCTCCCATCTGGCTGATTGCACTCTAAGCCTCTTGCATACCTGGCATCCTGGGTCTTTTCTTTACTATAATCCTTGGAATCTCCTTTGCTTGTCTCTTCAGTTGGGTTCCCTGTTTCTTGATTCTGGCATGTTCCCCTTTCTCAATTTATTCCTTTGGTGGAATACATTCTAGAACAGTTTCAGTAGGTTTTAAGAAATGGTGCAATGGAAGAGGGCACAGTAATGACAGCCCTTAACTTGCTTGTTTCTGGAGTTCACTGCCCCTTTTGGCCTGGTCACCCTCCACGTCCAGGATGTAGATTTTATCCTGGGATGTTCCTTCATCATCATCTGGGAGACTTCCTTGTCTCCTTTGTTAGCTCTCCTGTTTTCTGTATCTCAACTTTTCCTCTTTCTTAGCTTACTATCTTATTTTGGTGGAGGACATCCAGTAGTTTCCTAGGAAACAGTTCATGGTGGGTAAAATTGTTGAGACCTTTCAAGTCTGAAAATATCTACAAATTCTCCATTTGAGAGTTAGGCTGGGTATAGCATTCTAGATTGAAAATAAATTTTCCTTAAGAATTTTGAAAGCATCTCTTCATTGTCTTCTAGGTATCAGTGTTGCTACTGAGAAATCTGAACCCATCCTGATTTTTTTTGTTTTGCGGTACGCGGGCCTCTCACTGTTGTGGCCTCTCCCGTTGCAGAGCACAGGCTCCAGACGCGCAGGCTCAGCGGCCATGGCTCACAGGCCCAGCCGCTCCGCGGCATGTGGGATCTTCCCGGACCGGGGCACGAACCCGTGTCCCCTGCATCGGCAGGCGGACTCTCAACCACTGCGCCACTAGGGAAGCCCCATTCTGATTTTTGATCCTTGAAATATAAACTGTTATTCTCTTTCCAAGTTTGTAGGATTTTCTCTCAGGTTCTGAAATTTCAATGATGTGCTTTGTTCTGGGTGTATTTTCATCCACTGTGTTGGCTACTCAGTGGGCCTTCTCTATCTGGAAATTTATATTTTTTAGTCCTGTAAAGTTTTTCTGAAAAATTCCTTGACTCATCTCCTTCCCTACATTTTCTCTGTCCCCTCTTTCTGGTACTTTATGATTCCAGTGTTGACCTCCTGAAGAAGTCTTTATCGTTTCCCGTCTTCCATTTCTCTGTCTTTTGATCTGTTCTGAGGGCAATTGCTTCAACTTTTTGTTCCACCTGCTCAGTTGAGTTTTTCCACTTTTGCTGTCATGTTTTAAATCTTTGTTCTCTGAATTGTATCTGTTCTTGTTTCATGAATGCAATATAATTCTTATTACTCTAAGAATTAATGGCAGGGCTTTTTGTTTTTGTTTTTACATTTTCTTCTCCCTAAATGGTTTCCATTTCCCCCAAGTCAATTTTTCCTGTTTGTATTGGTTTCTATCTTCCAGAGTAGAGTCTTTCCTCCAGTGCTGGGTGTTCCTTGGTTAACTGCTTACGCATATAAGAATCTCCAAGCCTGTACCTGTAAATGGGGCCTGTTGGGTTTATGGGTGAAGGCGGGGCAGATTTCCCAGAGATGTTCTGCAATCTCCTTTGCAATCTCCTTTCTAACCTGTAAGGGTCTGATTGCCTCGAGCTATACAGTCATTTATTCCCCCAAGGAATGTACCCACACCTTCAGACATGTGGGTCAGCATCCCCTCCAGACACACACATACCACCCCTTTTTTACCCTCTTCAGAGAGACCTTCTAGCCTTCTATCAGGGTGAGCAAGGCAGTTGCCAAGCTGTGTGGAGTTGCACAAGGCATCTAGGGAGCTCACTGCCTCTCACACACCTTCTTCTCCATCTTCCTTCTTATGGTCACCCTCCCTGGACCCCCAAGTTCTAGAGGTCCATGGTGCAGCAAGCTCCTTAGACTTCTGAGGATTCTCTGTTAGAAATCTGACTGGTTTTTGGTTTTCCCCACTGCAGTCTTGGGTTTGGTTGCCTTGTGTCCACTAAATGTTTTCATCCTTCAGCTTTCCCACTTCCAAAATGTTACTACTGTCTTCTCTCCTGCTTCCCTATTCTTTAGGATTTGCCTTTTTAAAAATTATTATTTTTTGTACTGTTAGTGGGGGTTTAAGAGAAAGTAAAACTTATGTTTAATCCACTAGTGTTACCTGAAGGTCTATAAGTGCCTTTTATTTATTTATTTTAAAATTTATTTATTTTTAATTTTTGGCTGTGTTGGGTCTTTGTTGCTGCGTACGTGCTTTCTCTAGTTGCGGCAAGCAGGGGCTACTCTTCATTGCGGTGCGTGGGCTTCTCATTGTGGTGGCTTCTCTTGTTGCAGAGCATGGGCTCTAGGCACGTGGGCTTCAGTAGTTGCAGCACGCAGGCTCAGTAGTTGTGGCTCGTGGGCCGTAGAGCGCAGGCTCAGTAGTTGTGGCACACGGGCTTAGCTGCTCCGCGGCATGTGGGATCCTCCCAGACCAGGGCTTGAACCCATGTCCCCTGCATTGGCAGGTGGATTCTTAACCACTGTACCACCAGGGAAGCCCTATAAATGCCTTTTAAATATACCTCATCTTTACCTGGAAAGCTTCCTATTTTCCCAAGGTGATATGACATACCCTGGCAGACAGAGATGGCTTAATGAATAAATACTGATAACATCTAAAGGTGGTTAAAAGGGGAATTCCCTGATGGTCCAGTGGTTAGGACTCGGTGCTTTCATTGCTGGGGCCCAGGTTCAGTCCCTGGTCAGGGAACTAATAAGATCCTGCAAGCTGCACAGTGCAGCCCCAAAAATTAATTAATTAATTAGGTGGTTAAAAAAAACAGAAGCACTAACACCCAGCAGGGGCAAAGTGAAACACACAGTGGACAGGAAGCTGGTACACCTCGATTATGAGAAGGCCAGTGACCTTGGACAAATGACAGGGTCATTGGACAAACCTTGGACAAACCCTCTCTGGTTCTCAGTTTCCACATCTGAAAGAAAAAGAAGTTGGACTCAATCATTTCTAAGGCTCCTTCCAGTCCTAGATGCTATGTAGTTTTCCCTGAATTCTAAGAGAGAAAAGTGGAATTCAGCTCCTTAAAGCAAGATCTGTGTGTGTCCTGCTCATTTCTTATTTCCAGAGTTAGCACATGATGTGGCCAGATGAAAAATTCTTTTTGAAATCAGTGAAACTAAGTAAGTAATCATTTCTTACTTGGTTTGTACTGAATAGGGAGTAGCCACCGTACCTCTTAAAAGAAGTATTTTATCCTTCCTCCTGCTCCGAAGAGCTTTCTCTTTATTCGTTTGTTTTCTAGTTGTTCCCATGGCTTTGCCAACTAAAGTTCTAAGTGCCCACCGTAAATCGCTGAATCTTGTTGATTCTCCTCAGCCACTCCTAAAAAAGGTAAAGTATTTAGAATCACTTTTTCAAAAAGTGTAATGTTCTTTGGTGCTGGTGTAGCCCCAAGAACTCTTTTAAATGGTTGAACTCAAAAGAGCACATTTCTTGGTATCCAGAACTTTCAGGATTCGAAGTTCTGGGTTTTGATGCGCACCCACTCACTTAGTTGTCTGGCTTCTGGTTTGTGTCAGTATGCACACTGAATTTGATGCAAACCTTTACATTTTGCGTGTAGGAGATGGCTACTGACATTCTGCCTACTCATCAGAATCTGTGTCACGTTAGAGGAAACGAGCTAGCTCGCTACCAGCCCCGTCCTAGCTGTGCCAGCCAGCCAAAGCCGGGCTACTTGTGGAGCAGGGCACAAAACCAGAAAAAGATTCCTCTGGAGAATAAAATCCCAGGGTGTTCCCCACTAGTTCCCATAATTTGTTATTTTATCCAAAGTTCCCTTTGATTTTATCAGAAAGATTCAGCGTCTGTTGGAGACTATTTTAAACCTAACCACAATTTTAGGTTGTTTAAAACTCACATAGTTTTTGTGTGTGTTTTGCCTTCAAAACACATTTTATTGAAGTTTAACATATATAGAGAAAAGTATATAAAATATAAGTATAGAGCTCAATGAATTATCACTGAGCCAATAGACCCGTGTGCGTAACAAGCGCCCTTTGTGTCCCTCCCGGTCGCTTCCTCCCCCTCCCCTCGAAAGGTAACTGCTAGCATGAATTCTAACACCAGGGGTTGGTTTTGCCTGTTTTTGACCTTTACATAAATAAAATTTACACATATTTTAACCTGTTCAGTCTCCTGCAAACATCCACTAACACAATGATTCACCGATCAGAAATATAAACAAAAAGCCCCAAAAGATACAATGAAAACCTGAAGCACAGCACAGCAGCAGAGTTCCAAGACCAGGTTGGTGTGTCACTTCCTGATCTTCTGGAAGTTGGCATGCTCAGCCCGCCTCCCCTGCTTTTTGGCTTTTGTATGGACAGGCCCCTGAAGATGACTTCCAGTTTCCCAGAGATGACCACGGCAACATAGACTGTGAGAAGCTGGCTGAGCAGCTGAAAGACTGTTCGAACCTACAGGACCAAGCGGACATTCTGTACATTCTGTATGTGATAAAGTAAGTCGGTGGTCTTCACTAGGTTGAGCTTTCTCTCTTCTCCTTGCTCTTTGTCCTAGGCTTCTTGGCCTTCCAGCAAGCCACATCATGGTCATAGTCACCCAAGCTACCCAGACTCACCGTGAACAGACTCCCATCCCCTTCTCTACCTACTAGTGTTGCCCTCCCAAGATGAGAAGGCTGGGTGAGGCCAGGATCTCACCATTTCCTGATGTTAGGCTTCTGTTTCAAATAGACAGAAGACGACGCAGCCCTCTCGGTGAGACTCAAAGGCACTGGGAAGCCCCCAAGCACTTGGCAGAATGCGTGGTGATTCATTCCCCTCCCTGCCAAGTGAGCTCTATTGCAAGAGAATCTGGCCTTGAAACGTTCTGGGCCATACTTCTGGGGTTTTCCATGTCTTGACAGGGGTCCCAGCTGGGACACAAATCTCTCTGGACAGCACGGGGTCACTGTTCACAACCTCCTCAGTGAGCTATATGGAAAAGCCGGCTTGAACCAGGAGTGGGGTCTGATCCGCTACATCTCTGGCCTACTCAAGAAGAAAGTGGAAGTCCTGGCTGAGGTCAGAACAACCATGCACGTGAAGGGTGTCTGTCTGTCTTCTCTAGCCCGGTGCTGTCTTCCTATTATGAAAGCTGGAGGCGAGCACCTCCATTTGTAAAGGAAACGCGTTGTTTAATATACAGAGGGAGCTGGTCCTTCTGTCCTGACCTCCCACTGCTCTTGGAAGACAGGCAGAGGAAATGAAATTCAAGTTGATTAGTTTTGTTACTCCTTAGCTGCAGAAAAGGGTTTATCAAGAAATGAAATGAAAATGCTCTGTGGCCCGGCACCCTCTTAAACAGAGCCCTCTTATTTCTGCACATCTGTAATACAGTCATCTCAGTATTTTAACCCCAAGGCCCTGCAAAATCCAGAATTGCTTTCTATGACATTCAGGTTCTTTTTTTTCCCATTCATTCATTCATTCATTTATTTTATGGCTGCATTGGGTCTTCATTGCTGCACATGGGCTCTCTCCAGTTGCGGCGAGCGGGGGCTACTCTTCATTGTGGTGCGGTGGCTTCTCTTGTTGCAGAGCATGGGCTCTAGGCACTCAGGCTTCAGTAGTTACGGCGCGTGGGCTCAGTAGTTGTGGCTCACGAGCTCTAGAGCGCAGGCTCAGTAGTTGTGGCGCATGGGCTTAGTTGCTCCGTGGCATGTGGGATCTTCCCGGCCCAGGGCTCGAACCCGTGTCCCCTGCATTGGCAGGCGGATTCTTAACCGCTGTGCCACTAGGGAAGTCCCCAAGTTCACTGTTTTAGTAAGGTGATGGTATTTATTATATGTGAATAATGGGGAAACTGGCAACTTAGGACTATAATATGGTCATTAACTCTTAACATCAGTATTTTAGGACTCACAGCAACTCATCCTCCTTATGGAATATCAGGGAATCCAGTGTGTTTGCTACAGGGGGTGAGCATAAAATACCCACTAATAGGCCCTGCAGAGCCAGGCCTGGGGCCACATTTTGGGGACAAAAAGATCACGGAGACCCAACCCTGGCTGGGTTGCTCAGTCTGGGGTCTGTGTATGAATTTTCAAATAAATAGCAGCATGGGTCATAAAGTTTGTAAAGGTAAATTTATGATCTTATTGGCAGTGATCCTTCCCCACCGGCTTTGCTAATCTTTCTCCCCCTCACCCTTTTCCTAAATGTGTAGGCCTGCACGGACCTGCTGTCGCACCAGAAGCAGCTCACGGTGGGCCTGCCGCCAGAACCCCGGGAGAAGACCATCTCTGCGTAAGTTTTCAACCTGGGGCCTCAGGTTTGGGGGTGGTACCTGGGGGGAAAACATCAGTGCTGTCCACCATTCAGGAAGAGAGTCTTTTTATAGACACTGTCACTCGAGCACTTCCAGCAGGAAAATGAGGATATTCCATAGAGGACTAGGAGGCATCTTTTGTGGTGTTTGTGTCCTGACGCTCCTTCCTAGGCCTCTTCCCCCCGAGGAGCTCACAGAACTCATCTATGAAGCCAGCGGGCAGGACATCAGCATCGCCGTGCTCACACAGGTCAGCTGGCCACGGAGGGGCAGGGCTGTCTCGGGGCAGCAGGGGCTTCTCCGCCACCAGCCAGTCTCTGAAGCCCTGTCTCCACGTCTGTCTGTGTCAGGAGATTGTGGTTTACCTGGCGATGTATGTCAGGGCACAGCCCAGCCTCTTCGTGGAGATGCTCAGACTCCGGATTGGACTCATCATTCAGGTGATGGCCACGGAGCTGGCGCGGAGCCTGAACTGTTCAGGTGCGATTCTCACACGCGGCTCCCACAGCTCCTGCACCCACCCGCCCCTGGGGAGCCCTGCCCAAGTATTCTGGAACCAGGGCTTCTGAGCCTTTGGGTGGGCTCACGGCTTCACCAGATTCTCTCGTTTAGATGTAACTTCCGCCAAACCATCCAGCACAGGGTGTTGAATTTCATAGGTTAGGGCAAATGAGGCACTAGAATCTTCTGCTCTGCCCCTGACATCCGCGTTCCTCATTGTTCCTCCTTGTGGTAAGATGTCCCCCCCCATTTCATAAGACCTCTGCTGGGAGAAATCCTACCCATTTAAATATGTAAATTAACCGCAAGATGCATTCCAACATTGGGGGTTATTACAGTGTGAAAAACTATGCGTCTGAGTTAAGAAAATATACAACTTAAATAGCAGCATTTAGAATCACCAAGGATCAGTACCTTTCAGTCCTGAAGCAGTAGAGAGGTAATCCTGAGCAGGGAGACCTCCCACAGTACCCTTTGTCTCCACCACCACCCCACGCCCACGCCACTCTACCTGCCCCTGCCACCAGGCCTGTGTCGGGACACTTACACGATGTTTGTTTTTAGGAGAAGAAGCTTCTGAAAGTTTGATGAACCTCAGCCCTTTCGATATGAAAAATCTCCTACACCATATTTTAAGTGGAAAAGAGTTTGGTGTTGAAAGAAGCGGTAAGTAAATGCCCATCTTACTGAGGGGAGGGGGTCAGAGAGGGCTTGACTGACGTGTCCAGCGTGGCCTGGAACTGCTTCATTTCTATACAGATCAACATCAGTAATCGCGATTCGGGACATAATGTTTGGGTAGAAGGTTCCTACTTCATTGAGATGGACAGAGTTCTAGGTTTAAGGTTGTGACTTGTAGGGCTTTGTGACCCCTCGTCGGCCTGCTGGGAGAGCTGCGGTCCCATGTGGGCGTGGTGCACACCCTGGCCTGCGGCCTCCCTCCTTCTGCAGTTGGTCCAGGCACTGTCACTTGTGCACAGGGGTTAGGAGCAGGTGAGGTGACCAAGGTGTCAGCATGCAAGGGCTGTCTTTTCCCAGCACCTGAGGGCCCCACCTTTAGTGTGGGTTGGTTTTCAGTTAGACCCCCATCACCTTTCATGGGCCCAGATAAAAGCCCTCTGCAGCCTCACAGCACCTTCTTGCTGAGTGAGTTTGCCTCGTCCCCTTCTTGCTCTCTCTCACTTTTTATCTGTACCGGAACCCTGTTTGCAGTGCTAGGAAATATAATCGCCCAAGTCCTGGTGGAATTCTGTTCTCAAATGCTCCCTAATTATAATTGAAGCAATTATCATTTACCCTCCTCATAATAAGGTGAAATGATTTGCAGACACATTTGTGAATTTATTTCATCAAGCCAAAGAAATGCAGTGTGGGCTGTCATTCTTTTTATTTAATAAGGACATTGGGTACTTCGGACCTTTTCTTGAGAGTGGGCACCAGCAGGCAAACGAAACCGGCATCGTGCGATCAGGTGTGTTTTGGTGGGTTTTCTCCTTTCCTGAGGAATGGTCAAGATCCTTTTCCAAAAGTAATTTTCAGTTCTTTCAAATGCACAGTCCTTGAAATGTAAATATATAAGATTAATATTTAATGTGTTCTGCTCATGAAAATAATACATGTGGTTTGACGGATAATTACTAAAAATTGTTACTAAACAGAGGAATGTCACTTGAAACCATAAATATGTCTGATTGCAAGCAAGGCCAGAAGAGGTCCTGTCTTTTTGCATACAGCATCATTTGTTAATTGTCCTTTGTAATTGTTCAATTTTTATAAATCAGGAAACTCAAATAGTCTTAGAATTTTTATTACATTCTGAGATGTCGGAGATGAGTATTTTCAGCTAATGCCCACTCTATACAGGCCCCACTGTAGCTTCCCAGACCCCTTTGGGTTCCGTTTTCCACTCTCCTGGTGTCCCTCCTCCCTCTCTGGCTAATCGTCGTGTCTCCTTTGTGGGTCCTCCCTCTGTGCTGTCCTTTGGCTCCTTATCTGTCCCTACTCCTCTGGGCAGTGCCCTACTCCCATGGCTTCGGGGGTGGGGTGGGTGGGAAGGCAGGGCACGCAGACGATGCTGCCCGAGGAAATGACCTGAGAGTCGGGCCTGCAGAAGGAGAGGACGCACCTGGCCGAGGGGAGCAGGCAGGCCAGGAGGGAGCCGCCTGTGCAATGCCCAGTGCTGAGTGGCTGGCCTGGAGGGGACAGCTAAGAGGGGCAGGTGGGCTCAAGTCGGTAGGGCTTTGTGTGCCCCTGTGAGGCTTTAACCTGAAGACAGGGCTTTTAACCTGAAGAAGGATTCCAGGTGGACAGTGACATGGTCATACGTGCCTTTAAGAATGATCGTTGTGAGCGCACCGCGGAGAACCGGTTAGTGGGGGCAGGGCGGGCAGCAGAGTGGAGCCAGGTGACGGATCCTCCCTGCCCCTTCTGTGTGTCTTCGCCACCTCCAGCCTTTGGTCGGCTTGTTCTCCCAGGACTTCCCTCTCCGGCCCCAAGGCTGGACCTTAATTAGGTGGTCTCAGTTTTCTGCAAGGAAGGGGGTGCATTTGGAGAAGTAAACAAATCACTGAAGGGTTTCCTGGCCACTCAGTGTTTTCTGCATGCTGCTTAAGTGATGTTCACTCTGTCACCCATCCACTCAAACACATATTGAGCCTGTGCTGTGTAGCAGGCGCTGCCCCAGGTGCTGGAAACAGAGCGCTGGCCAGGGCAGACACGGCCGCCTCTAATGGAGTGCATGGTCGAGTGGGAGAGAGAGACGCGGATAAAAATAAGCACATGTGGGCTTCCGTGGTGGCGCAGTGGTTAAGAATCCACCTGCCAATGCAGGGGACATGGGTTCAATCCCTCGTCCACGAAGATGGCACATGCCACGGAGCAACTAGCCCGTGTGCCGCAACTACTGAGCCTGCGCTCTAGACCCCGTGAGCCACAGCTTCTGAAGGCTGCGCGCCTAGAGCCCGTGCTCTGCAACAAGAGAAGCCACTGCACTGAGAAGCCTGTGCACCGCAACGAAGAGTAGAGTAGCCCCCGCTCACCACAACCAGAGAAAAGCCCACGCGCAACAACGAAGACCCAACGCAGCCAAAAACAAAATAGATAAAATAAAATAATTAATTAATTAAAAAAAATAAGCACATGCATGTATTCCTCTCAGGGTGGACAAAATATCGTTTCTAAGAACGATGTGTGTGTTTCCCCTCCAGTGCGGCCTATCCATTCCTCCACATCCAGCCCTGCCATCTCCATCCATGAGGTGGGACATACTGGAGTCACCAAAACCGAGAGGAGTGGCATCAACAGGCTGAGGAGTGAGATGAAACAGGTAAGAAGAGCTCTCGGCGCCAGGAAAGAAGTGCTCTTCCTATCTGGGCTCAACTCAGAAAGTGATAGAATCCCAAGGCATGCAGGGTACAGCCTGCTTTGTAAAGGATGTGCCATCCCTTCTGTCCTGGAATCTGAACACACCCTGTACCCAGACATCCCAGAGCCACTCACGTGCACCCAACACATGCTCATCCTTAACGTTAAGGTGTTATGCGAGCATTCTGGAAAATACCCTTCCCCGTGTTTGTTGCCCGAGAACTAGTCATTCAAATGGATCACAGCCATTTAAAAAGTAGAGTCGCGCAAAAGGTAACTGAATCATCTCTCCATCAAATGCGTCCTTCAGGTGAAACAGAGACACCTTTATTTTCCACCATCCACAGGTGTCTCTTTTGTGCTCACCGTTATTTAATTCACAGTAAGTTCCTTCTCAACTGATCCCACAGGACTGCAAGTCAACAGCCTTTCAGTCCTAATGTGCCGGTTACTGTGGTAGGACTTGACAGTGATCTACAGTAGGAAATAGTTTCTTTCCTTCTGACCGTGACCTGCAGTGAGAGACGCACTCGGATTTTCTTCTCCATTTCAAATGATGACTCAGTAGATTGAGTCTGTGAGGCACTGAGGGTCACACCCTGCAGCTGGAGCAACACTTCCTTGGATAATCTAGAGGGTGATAGAAGTAGTAAGGCATCCTTGATTTAAAACTGGTTTTTGTTTATTTTCTGATGTATTTTTACTTTCAGATGACTAGGCGATTTAGTGCTGATGAACAGGTGAAACATCTTTGTCTTGTTTCCTCCTTTACTGTGCTTCATGTTCTTTCTGGCTTGAATGGGGCAAGCAAGGCTGTGAGTACAGAGAGTCTGAGTGCGTGGAGAACGGTTCTGCCCATCCAACATGCTTGGGTGGAGGGGACTCTGCAGGCTGTGGGAGGCAGCCCTGGGGACAGGCAGAGCACTGGACTTGAAAGCAGGAGAAATGACCTTGCCCAGCGCCTTTAAACAAATCCATGTATCAAACTCTTGGATTTTACAGGAGGCTATGTGAAAGAGATGGTCCCGGGTTCTGCCTCAGCAGGAGTTTCTGTTCAAAAAAAGGGAAGAAATAGGGACAAATAGATTGTGGTCATTGATTATAGCAGTAGAAAGAATACTGCTACTTCCTGTCCCTAGATTGCCTGGGGGAATTTAACCCTGGAAGGAAGGAAAAATGTAAGGATACTGTTCTTTTATGTCACCCTTGTGACATACTTCCTTCGCCTCCTCCATCCAGAAGATCAGAGTCCCTTTCCTAATGATTTAATGTCTCTGTGAGAGAGCTCAGAGGAGTCACATACTGACACGCGGATTCTCTGTGTTGTCCCGGGGAAAAACGTCCATGCTGTCTCATTCGAATTTATGCTCTTTCCAAGTAAGGAACAGATTTTCCAAACATCTTCCTTTTCCCACCACTAGGTGGCACTGTCCCTCTTGTTACCTACATCCCGATGGCCGCTGACTGTGGCTGAATATGGGGTGGTTCCTTCCGTCTCCATTTAGTGCCGTCCTTACATATTATGGGGACAAAATGATCACCTTTTTTCTTTGATGGGTTTAGATTCAGTTAGCCAGTACAAGTTTTGTATTTGGCCACTTACATCAAAGAAGTATATTATCCTCTTTCCAAAATTAACATAAAAGATTAGCATTTCATGGCTGGGAGTTTGGAAAATAAGTCGTGTGCTAACTTGATGCGGCACCCTCCACATCTGACTAGATATGGGAACACTCCACACTCAGAGAAAGCATTTCCCGGGACCTCTACTGCGCGAGCCCAGAGCTCTGCCCGCTGCGCTGCAGGCCATCTGCCTGGGGGGGGGTGAGTGAGAACTTGTGGCCACCCGCATCCTCTGCCTCTTCCTTCCTTGGCTGTCTCTGAGGCTGTTCTGTGTTCCTTCTCTCTGCGTGCATCCTTTGGCGTCATTGCGCATGACTGAGTGGACTCTCTGTTTTGTAGCTCAGGCCCCATCCGGCAGCGCACACTCCTCCAAGTCTGTGGTAAACATTGTGTCCCAGCCATTGTCCCCTTCGCCACCTCCTTCTCGTTTATGGTGTCTGAATCCTCTCGTTGCCCTTCTCGTGCTCCCACCACCTCCCTAACTCCCGAAGATGTGAACAGGTTTAAGTGTTTCCACTTGACTATGATTATGAGTAGAGGCTGGAAAGAAAGCCGAGAACCTGTGGAACTGAGCTCTGTTTTTCCATCTTGAGCTCTCTGCTTATGCTCCTCGGTGGGGTGTGACTGAGGAGCACTTTTCTCACCAATTCCCAGGAGCTTCTGGAACTTTCGAGGCAGTGGTTTTGTGCCTT
>NW_020171822.1:559797-570392 GCF_003031525.2 Neophocaena asiaeorientalis asiaeorientalis | reverse complement strand
CTCATTGCAGAGGCGAGTCTGAATCCTCCTTGCGAAACTAGAGGCAGAAAACCAGCTGAGTCATTGATGAGCGTGGCTGTAATTACTTTTATTTGTATCTAATTGTTGCTGTATTTAAATGGCAGTAATGAGCCCAATGGAATAACCCAGCCTAACAGCCTTTTCAAAATAAGATCCGATGAAGTCTCAATGCGCTCCAAGAAGACTCCGGCCCTGCTGGCCTGCTTAACATTGGGTTTGCATTTTTAAACCTTTAAACTTGACGTTGCACACTGAGAAACGAAAGTGCCAGGTAGTCCAGAACAAAGATAATGTGTAAGGATGAAGGTTATCCCTTCCCCGACCCAGAGGCCAAGGGGTGAGAATCCATCCACGGGAAGAAAGCAGGTGTGAGCTTTGCCGCAGGGAGGCCGCCGCTGAGGGAACCGCTTTCAGGCCTGGTCTCAGGCCCCACCGGGAGCCTCTCAGAGCTGCCTCCGCAGTCGTGGGTGGGCCTGCGGCTCCCGAGGCAGAAGCAAAACTGCTGGCCCTGCCCCAGCGCTTCCCTCGTGGAGGCCGGAATAAATCCAGCCTCGGGGAGGAGGTGGGAAGGAGGTGATACCCCTCCTGCCTCAGCAAAGGCTCCCGGCTCGGAGGTGGTCATCGCCCCAAATTAGGATAAAGCGCCGTGCTGAGAACAGGCAAAGTAGAAAGCGATTGAAAAGGAAGGTGGAAATACCATAGCCTCTGAGGCCCCGCCACAAACGTGGGTTCCAGCCTTCCCTCCTTCCAGGGCTCCAGAGCCTTGCCCTGTGCTGTGTTGTGTTCTCGTGGCAGCTGCGCCGCCAGGGGAGTGACTACCACTCTCCGCGGCGCCACAGGAGGAAAGTGGTCACTGTGGCGTCGGTCTCCGTGGGCTGCGGCGCCCGAGGAGTCACCTCCTCCAGGTCCCAGGCCTCCCCAAGCCCTCCAGCAGCAGTGCCTGCCGACCCCACGGCCGGGCGTGCTCCCAGGGTTTCCCGCATCTGCACTCGGGGTGCGCACCTGTGCCCCACTGCTCAGATGAGGCTGAGCGCACTCGCGGCAAGTTAGAGACTGGGGCAGCCCCCCCAGCGCCCACCCCCTGACCTGCTCGGCCTCTCCGTTGGGTCAGGGGCTTCTTCTGCTGTACTTCCTCTTGGGGGCTGGGAAGAGTGCACGGAAGGAGCTTAGTAAACGAACTGGGGCGGGAAGGAGTGAATCCAGCTGGTGGTGTTGACGGGTTTACAGAGCCGCCCTCTCGGTGACCAGCACTGCCATGGGGTGCCGGCTGTGAGGCTTCTGAAGGCCGCGCCTTTTCTGTCTTGCAGAGGTCCAGCACCCCATCCTCACCCACAGGCACGTCATCGTCAGACTCAGGTGGGCATCACATCGGCTGGGGGGAGCGGCAGGGCCAGTGGCTGCGCAGGAGAAGGCTGGACGGGGCCATCAACAGGGTCCCTGTGGGATTTTACCAGAAGGTGTGGCAGATCCTTCAGAAGGTGAGCTTGGCCACTGTGCTGCATCCCATAGGCACTGGTGCTGAGGCGTGCTGGCACCTACAGGTAGCAGGCGGCTGCAGAACAGGCGCATAACCCCCAACCTTAGGTAGCTCACGGCCTAGAGCAGGGTTTCTCCCCCCTCGGCACCATTGACTTTTGGGGCTGGGTAATTCTCACTTCCGGGGCTGCCCTGTGCATTGTGGGATGTTAAGCGACATCCCTGGTCTCCACCCACTAGATGCTGCCCCCCCCCCCCCAGTGTGACAACCAAAATGTCCCCAGACATTGCTGAGTGTCCTCTGGGAAGCAAATTGCCACTGGTTGAGAAACACTGGCTGGAAACCCAACAAGATAGATAAGGTGGCAGCCCGGGTTGTGGGGGGCCACCTTTGACGTAATTTAGGAACGCAGAAAAGTCAGAATGTAGGCAAGAACCAGAGAAGGCAGGGAAAGCTCTGGATGAAACGCCGTAACCCGGCTGACCCAGAACAGCCGCAGGAGCCACGCCCCTTGGTCCCTGCACCCGCCTCCTGTCTCGCTCCCACATCAGCCTCAGAGCGTCCCGGTGTCTCCCTGGGCCCCACCAGAGGGACTGTCTGCCTCCATTAGAAGCTTCTATGCAAACCAAGAACCACAGGCAGGACCGAGTTTTTCCCTAAACTATGTTTGTTAGCTCATTTCACAGTAGAAGAGGCGAGGAGAGAAGAGGCATCCCTAAGACCCCGTACTGCAGCCCCTTCCCAAAGCCACGGCCCCTTTCGGCTGCATTATGGCCCCTGTGAGGTCCTCCTCGTGGAGCTGGGCGTGGAGAGGTCAGAGGGGTCCCTGTCCTCACAGCTGAACTCCGGTCCCCACGTGGGGGCAGGGCCCGAAGAGGCCTCTTGTCAGGAGGAAGGAGCGTTTGCTGCCCCTGCATCCTCAGCCCCCCTGGGACGGAGGCGGTGCAGCTGCTGTCTCCAGGGCGCAGGGAGTCAGGAGGCAGCCTGTGAGCCCAGAACTGTTCCTGGGGCCGGGCTTCCACCGGCTTCATACCAAGATGCTTTTATTATGAAAAAGCAGCATTTTGTATTGAGCCAGCGCTGGTTATTTATATACACGGGTGTGCGTGTGCGTGCATGTGCTCTAGTCTTTTGTGATTGGTGCTTATTATAGAAATCTCAAAAATAGATGCCTGCAAAGGCATAGAAGTATCACTTTGCCAGCAGGAAACATGCACATCTCCCTTTATCTGGCACCAAAGGGGGCCTCTCAGCCACCAGGGCCGGGTTGCCAAGTGAAACTTGGAGCTCCCACAGAGGAGGACCCGGCAGCTCCCTGGGGCGTTGTTCGGGTGAGATCTGAACGATGTCTGCTGGTTCCATCGAAAAACACAGCCTGTGGGCAGTGAGAACAAGCCCTCTAAAAATAACTGCGACAGTCTGGCGTGTGCCAGTCCTCGTGCTGGCTTCCAGGGCAGAGCGACTTGAGTGTGTGTGTGCCGTTTTTAATCGCGTTCTGGAATCTGACTGAAATGTGTGTTCTGCCTCCAGTGTCACGGTCTGTCCATCGACGGTTATGTGCTCCCATCCTCGACGACGCGAGAGGTAGGATGGGAAAAACCCAAACGCCGTGAGTTTTCACTAAGTGCTTTATCTCTTGGACTCTGACCACTCACCCTTCTTTCAAGCTTGTTACATACAGACAGGGCATTTGTAGATCGATCTTTCTAGACACTTAACCCTCAAGTTTTGCAAAGTTTTTTTTCCCACATTTGTTGCATCATCTTTTCTCTTTCCCCTCAGAAAGAGCATGTCTGGACTATCGACATCTTTAGATTTGTTTCTGAAAACTCTCTTAAGAGAAGAGCAAAGTTGCTCACCATGCTTATCGGACCCACAGCAGAGAACAGTCATCTTCCCTGCTTTCTTTCCCCCATTCGTTCTTTTAAAAAATTGATCTTTTAGTTTTTACACCACCCAAGGCACCATGCTATGCGCCACAAGGAATAATGAAGAAAGAGAAATAAGAAATGGCCCTGCCCCTGGAAGTCGCAGTCCAGCGGGATAGGTGACTAATGCTAGGACAAGGCTGACTGACGCCCAGGGCAGAGCTTTCAGCTTCCTGCCCCAGAGGATTCCTGTGGGCAGAATTAGCAAAGTGGCCAGAGAGGAGGCAGCGTTTACTCTGAGCCCCTGGGTGCTGTGGGCAGCGTGGGTGACAGGACTGTGTCTGTGCTCGGTTCACTCGTGACCCCCTGCTGGTCCCTTTGGCAGATGACCCCACAGGAGATCAAGTTTGCCGTCCACGTTGAGTCGGTGCTGAACCGAGTGCCGCAGCCTGAGTACCGGCAGCTGCTGGTGGAGGCCATCATGGTGCTGACGCTGCTCTCGGACACGGAGATGAACAGCATCGGGGGCATCATCCATGTGGACCAGATCGTGCACGTGGCCAACCAGCTGTTCCTGCAGGACCAGGTGGGTGTGCCCAGAGCCAAGGTGGGGACAGCGGCAGTGCAGCCGGGTTGGCTGGCATTTATCTGTCGAGGCTGGAGATCCTGTGACCAATAGGAAAGAATATCCTCGAACAAAGATAATGTTATCACAGATGGTGGGAAAATGTCAACCATTTGGTTTGAAAATGGCACAGTGGCCACTGGGAGATCTAAAGACCTTTGGAGATGGACAGGCCCATTTCAGCATAGGTTCTAGTGCCAGCACCAGCCTCGCGACATGTCTGGCCCCAAGTGAACCAACCACTTAGCCTGCACCAAAGTCGAGCTAGAAGAAGCCGTCCTCTCATCCTAGAATCAGTGATGTGCTGCCAACTCGGGCGGGTGGGGACACGGTGCCCAGAGTAGAGGCCATCTGTCCCCCCGTTAGGCCGGTAGCGCCAGCTCTGCTCACGTGTTGCCTCTGCCCTTTCCTGCTGCAGATGTCGATCGGTGCCACGGACACACTGGAGAAGGACCAAGCCACGGGCATTTGCCACTTCTTTTACGACAGTGCTCCCAGCGGGGCTTATGGGACAATGACCTACCTAACGAAGGCGGTGGCTTCTCATCTGCAGGAATTGCTGCCCAGTTCAGGCTGCCAGATGCAGTAGGGCCTTGGCGCTCTGAGTCTGTCGCTTTCTCGTGGGAACTTTCTTGTGTTCCCCAAGATCCCCTGTGCTGTCACAAAAGCATTTCCCGTCAGAAGCACTGGCAGGGAGGCGGTGGCAGTAACACACCTGAAAGCAGTATACGTCCAAACCGCAGAATCCTGTGCCCGTCCCCGAGGAGCGCCCTGGGATCATCTTCCTACATTCATTTTGCTGGGAAGTTTGTCACAGCATCTGGTCTCCTGGAGTCTGAGGAGGTATCGGAAATTGGTCTCCTCTTGTGAGTGCAGAGTGAAGTGAGAAGGCAGCTTAAATTGGCTTTCGCAGAGTTGCCGAACAGGTTCAGTGAGCTAGTGCTAATACATCTTCAAGATGAAAAGATCCTTCCCGCAGCTGTGGACCTTGGCAAGGGCCACATCTTAACAGGGTACAGTCTGTCTGTGGGTCAAAATGTGCAGCAAATAGAACTCATTCTGCAGAGGTTTGGTTGTCTTGTGCCTTGTTTTCCTTCTTGGCCCGTTGCTGTCTCATTGGCAGCTACCTTTGCGTGACGGTTCGCCTTCACCAAGATTTAGAAAATTGCTCCCACTTGACTTTGGCTCATGGTCTTCAAGGATTTTATCTTGGCCACCCGTGAGTTAGGGATTTCTCCTGCCTTATGAAAAAATCCCACATCATCTTCCAGAATCTAACCAAAAAGAAAAAAGGCAGAGGAGAAGCCAACCCTTCTTATACCTGGGCCAACTGTCGTTTTGGGGCTGGCATAGGCAGGGAGTCCCTCTGCAAGGCCTGTGCCCCCGCCCCCCTCACGGGGTGACGGCCGGCAGGGAGCGGCACGTCCGCCGTGTTCTGGGGGAGCCACGTGATGAGGCTGCAGCACCGGACGCCACAGAAGTGCGTGCCATGCTCAGAAACGATGCTTCCCTCTGCGGCAGAGCCAGGCTGGGGCCTCGAGCCCTTCTCACAGCAGCACTTTTGCCTTAAGGCTCTCAGGTGGGGTGTAGCTGGAGGCCTTGATTGCAGAGGCGTGAGGACAAATCCTGATGGGGCAGGGCCTCGCCAGTCTGTCTTTGCCAAGGTCCTGATGGAGTTTCTCTCCAGGTGTCTTACGGGGACGGGGGGTGGGCATGACACACAACAGGGAAAACCGTTTCTGTGGATAACGGACTCTGAAGGACAGTCACCTGGTGGCCTCGTGGTGCGCTCTGGCTGGTTGAGGGTGACGGCTTAGATTGGTGATGACTCTGCCTCTGAAATGGAAACTTGGCCGTTGGATCTTTGCGTGGAAGTTTGCGTGAAGGTGGAGAAAGCCGATGCTCAGGCTGCTTTGAGAGGACAGCAAGGTGCCCAGTGCCTCTCAGAGTCAAGATGCAGCACTGACCAGTATTCCTGAAGCAGAGGAAAGGCAGGGACGGTTCCTGCTAAAGAGCCTCGCTTCAGTCCAAGCCAAACACTTTGTAGTTGCCCTGGGGGAGAGAGTCTGGAACACGAGTCTTGGCTCACTTACCCGCTCGGTGGTGCACAGGCACTGTTTATACGGGACATCAGTGCCTTGGCTTCATATTTGTTTGAAACCATAATATTTTCCTTGCTGAGGTACAGAGTAGTTACATAAAGAAAAGTGCCCAGGGGCTTCCCTGGTGGTGCAGTGGTTCAGGGTCCGCCTGCTGACGCAGGGGACACGGGTTCGTACCCCGGTCCGGGAAGTCCCACATGCCACAGAGCGGCTGGGCCCGTGAGCCATGGCCGCTGAGCCTGCGCTTCTGGAGCCTGTGCTCCACAACGGGAGAGGCCACAACAGTGAGAGGCCCGCGTACCGCAAAAAAAAACAAGAACAGTGCCCAAAATCTCTCTCAATTTCTGCTCCAGTGGACTCCCACATCCCCTCTCCTTCCTATTACTGTCGGTATGTCAAACCTTTCTCCTCAGATTACTAGATGGTTCCTTCTGTCATTCATCGGCACGTGTGAGATGCTCTGTCTGTGACTCGGTGCTCAAGGCCCTCAGCCTGCGCAGGAAAGCCAGTGTGAACAGATGACCAGGCTTTAGCGTGGTGGGGGGGGGTGTGAGGGAGCTGGACGAGGGCTGGGCTGGGAAGGTAGGGACGGCCCAGAGCCCTGCCATCAGCATGGCAGATCCCGGAGACAGTGTGGGTGGCCTGGCGCCGTGCCCCGAGCCCCCCGCAATGCCCGGAGCCTTCCTGTTTGTGCCCCGTCTTCCCTTGGAAGCCAGTTTGCTCTCATTTGCCTCGGCGGGTCCAGGGGGGTCACAGCCACCCACGTTTCATAGTTGCATTTTCATGGCCTTTATTTCTGGTGTCTTTAAGACATGCTTGACATAAACAAGACTCATGTCATTCACCAGATAGACTCCCTGGTGGATCATTTCAAACACAGATAATGTAAGAAAGGTACAAGCCGCTAAAGGCCCGGTTGCTTCTTGGGCAAAGGCTCGAGAAGAGTTACAGCCCTCCAGAATGAGCCAGGTGCTAATTTAGAACGATCACCTGCCTGTGGATGACGCGCAAAGTCGCAGATGCTGTGTTTGGGCTCACCAACCGAGACGCGGGCGGCCAGGAGAAGAGCCATAATAAGCAATTCAACTGAGCCTTCGATTCACTCTTTTGAAACCTCTTTGAAATGAAATCCTGAAATAGTACCACATTTCCACAGGCACCAAGCTGTCAGCTTCAAAGAACAGCCTTCTGAGGCTTGATCCCTTTCACGAGCAGCTGAGGCCCACACCACCAAGAAGAGGAACAGATGTTCGAGGGGGATGGGAGAGGCCTGTCCTGCCACCATCCTGGCCTCTGCGGATGGGCCCAGGTTTCCATACCAGGAGCCCCTGGCACCTTGGGGCTGGGCAGCAACGAAGACCCAACAGAGCCAAAAATAAATTAATAAATAAATACATGCATACATTTTATAGGAAAAAAGAAGAACTTGAATGTTATAGAAAGCAGTTCTGGATTTTGCAGGGCCTTGGGGTTAAAATACTGATGATGATTGTATGGCAGATGTGCAGAAATAAGAGAGCTCTGTTTAAGAGGGTGCCGGGCCACAGAGCATTTTCACTTCATTTCTTGGTAAACCCTTTTCTGCGGCTAAGAAGTAACAAAACTAATCAACTTGAATTCCAGTCACAGGAAGCCAGATATGCCCAGTAGCAACCCAGGCTGGGCTGGGGGAGCCGGGAGGCTGTCCGGTCAAGCCAGCATCTCCCCAGTGGACATCAGCCCGGAGGTCAGAGCCTCTGCAACTCCCCTGAGATGCGGCGATTAAAAGGAGAGATCGTTACGCAATAGCTGCCTGGATAGAGAGGATATAAATGCTCCTTGTGTAAAAGAAGAAAGAAAAAAGACCAGAAGATCAGGAGGCAAGAGAAACAAGTTTGTCAGTTGATGGATGCCATTTATTTCCGGACAAGAAGACAGGTGGCTCGGCCTCCCTTGATGTAAATGACAGCAGAGCATCTCTCAGTTCTGTTGACTTGCGCGGGAGTCTGGCAGATCGCTTTTGTCTTCCCTGCTTCCTTGTCAAAAGGTACAAAAGCCTCCCACCCCCTCCCTTGGCGCCATCATCTTTCAAGGTGACTCTTATGCTTTTGAAGTCCCTGCCATCTGTTCTGTACAGCTCTGCACTTCGCATGTTCCCAGAATGCCTTCTGTTCTCCCGGACTTGGCCACTGATAACTCTGCTTGTGAGGGGAAGGTAAAGACACACTGCCACCTTCTTAGAGCCCAGTGTGCCCTTGTTCCCTCAAAGCCATTTAGGAGAAGCCGTATCCTTAAGTTACCAAGAGAATTCTCTGAGGAACAAGACCCCTGAAACCGCAAGAGAGACTAATTCTCAAACCCAAAGCACACAGTGTTTGATAGTTTGGGAGAGGGAAAAATTCCATCCGAAAACAACTGTGTATGTTTTTAAGGAACATACGTGCAATTTTGGCAAAAATGCCTTCTTAGAAGGACTGGCATCGTCGTAACCATTGAACTCTGAAGTCACGTGATTCCTCCCTCTGTCTTGTTGCAGTATGTCAGCTATTCTGAAAAATGAATTGCTCAGGAAGGCACTTACTGGGGGCCTATTACGGTATTACCCAGGCGGCAGTCCGCCCACAGAATACGGACCAGCGTGGCGGGATGAAGAAACGCCTGTTGTTTGAGAAGACCTCTAAGGACGCATGTTGTCCAGCGTCCCATGGAAGCATTCCTGGCACCGCCCCACCGGGACAGCCATGCATCGGCCCTCAATCCTGAGCGTCTTTGACCTGTCTCAGCGGGGTGGCCGCCAGACGCCTCCAGCTGGTGGGCTAAGGGTGTGGCCCCGAGCTACTTCTGAAATGGGCACGGGGCAATGGTTACGCCTTCCAGTTTTCCTTTTTGAAAGACCTTTCCAGATACAAGCTCAGGCTAGACTTGCCAAGGAGAATTCATAGTCACTGGCTCTATTCTCTCACGGCCTCTGTGTCACCTTTCACCACTGTGTTAGTTGCAAATTACAGACAGCAACTCTAGCTGGGTAGGAAACACGTTTCTTAAAGGAGATTGGATAAGTCACGTGATCACTAGACTTGGCGACTCCCCAGCCAAGAACAAGGCCCCAGGTCACCGGGCTCACGCCCTGGAGCTTACACCACAGATGCCCCCAACGCTGACCAATGTCACGAGGACCTCCGCCTCCTCTCTTTCAGAAACTATTTTAAACGTAGAGGCTGCCACCTGTCAACAGAGTAGGTTTCATACAGTCACTAGCCGTCAAGTCAGACTCTGGCAGGTGTGTTCCATCAGCTGGGGCGGGGTTGTCAGCTGAGAGGGAGGTTGGAAAAGCCAGCATCTGAGACTTCCTCCTCCTCGAGTGGAGGCGGGGCCGGCTTCATAACATGGGGGACCACCCCCCCCAGACCCAGGAAGGGCGTTCCGATGCTGAGCATCTAAAACTAAGCATCCACTACAGCCAGGACCCTTGGCTTGTATTCCTCTGTCCGGAGACGCAGGACATGTGCTCTCCCGGGGTCTGCCCTTTGGCGAGGCTCGGTCAGTGGGAGTGAAGAGGGTGTGCACAGCAGGCGGCCAGTGCCCCCTCTGGGCTCAGGCTGGACCAAGCACAGCTTCTCTCTGCCTGTAGAAATGTTTCTAAGTCATAGGGGCTGGGTCGCTGCTGCTACCCGGCCTGCACAGCAGACCACCTCCTGCCACTCAGCTTCCAAGGAGCTGTTGCAAAGCTACCGGCATACCAGCCCAGCCCTGGTAGCCTTTTCCTGGACCCTCTGAGTGACAGCCCATCTGGGACAAGACGCAAATGATTGTCTCATCTTTCCTTCTAAGTCTTTAGCCAGCTGGGGGATTTAAAAATAAAGAGTTGGAACTGATTTGAAGTGTAAGCCTGTGTCCTGACAGTGTGAATAAATTCCCCCAGCTGTCACCGAGGTTCCATCCCTGAATTCTCGCAAGCGTCCGAGCCACTGTCTCCTGAGCTTCTCTGTGCCGGAGATGAAGCCGGGCTTGGCGGCCCCGGCGGTGCAGAGCACTGGAGCCTGAGTTGACCTTGCAGCCCGAGTCTCCAGAAAGATCTCTGGGCTTTTCATCCCCTAAAGCAGCGAGCTGACATGTGCTACGGTGATCTCACACACACACACACACGCTTCTGTCCCCAGGTCCCCTGAGACCAGAGGTGGCTTTTGTGCCGTCAGCACACATTTCTGCGGCTGGCGCTATCTCAGCAGGCTGGGACACAGCAGCGCACGCCTACTAAAGGCAAGAGACAAAATAAGCAGGTCAACCGTGGGAGGGGGATCAAATCAAGAGCCCAGAGCAAAGGGTCCACTCTGAGCACGGGGCCAGTAGGGAATCTGCAGAGTAAACTCACCAGCCCTCCACCAGGACCACCCTGTTTTCTCGACAATGACGACACAGGAAGAAGAAGAAAGGGCAGCCCCAAACCCTCCCCTGGGTGCGATGGGCCTCACTCCCCTAGCAGGTCACGGATGAGTAAGATACCCACCTGCAAAACGTTCTGG
>NW_020171822.1:556271-559750 GCF_003031525.2 Neophocaena asiaeorientalis asiaeorientalis | reverse complement strand
CGAATGAGCAATTAGATGCATAATGTGTTGGGATGACAAGAGGCTGGACAAGATTAAAGCAGACAAAGAGGGCAGGGAGGCCTGGGGGCAGCGGGGACTGTCATATGGGATGAGTAGACAAGACCCCTGATAAGGCAGGATTTGATCAGAGACCTGGAGGAAGTGAGGGCCTGAACTTAGGGGAAACTAAGGGGGAAAATGCGCCAGATCGAGGGAACAACCAGTGCAAAGGCCCCGAAGCAGGAATGCACCTAACATGTCTTTGGAACAGGAAGGAGGCCAGAGGGTGCAGACTGGTGCCATCAAGGTGAGGAGTGTAGACCTTGGCTTTTGCCCCAAATCACTGGGGGGTTTGGGACAGAGGAATGCCAACCCTTCCAGAGATCGACTCCACAGGGAAGCAGGGGCAGAGGAGAGAACGGTTCATTTCGCAGCAGGTTTGGAGAGACTGTGTCTCTGGGAGGGTGAGACGAAAGGGGCAAGTGCCCAAGGTGATTTAACTTCCTTCCACCCCACTTGAGAAGCAGACAAGCTCCTCCTGAAGCTGGAAAATGGAGGTGATCGAATGACTGAATGACAGAGGAAAACTATTCCTGTTCCCTTCCTCAACCCTCCTCTCCCTCTCAGGCCTAAAACCCTGTGTGGTCCTTAGATCATTTTCAAGCAAACATACATACACGTGCACCCAGCCATCGGCCGGCCACCGCCTGCCACACTTCCTGTGCCGGGGCCGCAAGTTCTGTGCAGAGCGAGGGGCCGCAAAGGGAACAGTGGCTGCACTTGGTCCCCAGGGCTCCGTCCAGGCTTGCAGTCTCCTGCTGTCCCCACCCCTGAAGAAGTTTCTCCCCGTCCCCAACCCAGGGGACATCAGACCTCTTCTCTGCCATCCACAAGAGCCCAGCTGCCTTTCAAGTCGGGCCTCAGAAAGCACGAGGAAGAATGGGGTGGCTGAGGCCTTCTAGGCTCTAAAGGCTTCACATTCTGCAAGCCATTCAAAGGCTGCTTCCTCTGCGCTTTAAATAGCTGCGCTGTGCTGAGTTTTAAATTTGACACATTTCTTTTTCTAAAGCTAAAAAAGGCACAATGGAGAAAGCAAGCAAGCAAGAAATGTAGTGAGTCATTGGGAGGAAGAGAGCTGCTCCCACTTGGAGGCCGTGGTCAGGGGAATGGTGGTGGGAATAGGTGAGGCCAACAGGATTGGCTCTGAGTCATCTCGGGAATAGGCGAGAGTCTGGCGGGTCTTAACAGCTGGTAAGCCCCAGGTATGTTGGAAAGACAGAGGAAGGCGGCAGACATTTAAACTGAACATCTGGTCGAGTAGCACATCCCTCAGACATTGGAAAAGAACACACTTTCACCCCCGTACATTTGCTTAGTTAGATGACCATTCTTAGCACCAGGATTTTACAGATGGGGAAACGGAGGCTCAAGAGGCTTGTGAATTTCATAAATTCTCCTGCGTTAGATCAGGACTAAAGCCTGTGTTTCAAGACTCCATGTTTACCTAGATCTGGGCAAAGAATATTGCATTTCATTTACAAATTTACCTCAGAAGACAGCCTCTCATTTTCTTGGATTACACAAGACTTGGACGGCAGATATGGAGACAGCTATTGCAGGGGATGCATTCCAGCCTACTTAAGAACCAGACGCGCCGTACAGGCAGGCGCCAGGCCTCGGGTGGGCACAGAGCTCGGGGCTAGACTAACAGTGCTCCGAGCGTGGCCCTCAGCCGGCCCCTAGGTGGCCCTTAGCTCCCCAGCTAAAGCTGGGAGGCCATGTCCTGCTCCACTTTCTCTAAGGGTCCATTTCAATTTAGAAGAAATGTGGTTAGTGCTTTGGAAACTGCAAAGCTCTTAACCAGAGTGTCTGTTTTAATGTGGGCCCTGCCACCCTAGAGACCTTGACCAGATGGTGAGCCTCTGACAAAATTGGAAGCAAGGCAGAGGCAGCGGTTGCCTTAAGGCATCGAACCTGGCTTTGACCGCTTCCTGGGCCCCCAGCCCTTTCTCCCCCGGGCACTCTGGGGTGAGCCGGGCAACAGTCAGATCCCCACATTGCTGCTGGGAGCTGGGCACCCTTGGATTGTACATAGTCTCTTGGTGCCTCAGTTTTCTCCTCTGTGAGATGGGATGGATTATATAAACCGTCCTCACTGGAGGTTCGAGAGATTAACAGGGTAATGTGTGTAATGATAATGCGTGTAAGCCACTGGCACGTGGCAAAGGCTAAGTAGACAGCGGCTGTAGTCACCTTCCCCCACGGCGCCTCCCACCTAGGTCTGCAGACTCCAATCCCCATGGGAGGCAGCCCGGGTGCTTTTGAATGTGGGCTGTGGATCCAGACAGGCTGCTTTTTAGCTGCATACCCGCGGACAGCAAGTCCTTCCTCTGAGCCACGTTTCCTCATTTGTCAAGAGGGGATAATCAGAGCTCTCCATTTAAGGATTTGGAGGACGATTAAAAATTAGATAATGGGAGTAAAAAATTGTTTAAAAGAAGGTCCATCAGTACTGCAACCTGGCAAAGCTTGGGTTAAGCCCAATTCAGGTGTTAGTTACACTCTAGAGAGGCCAAGGTCACTGCCCTCTTCTCCGCCCTGAGCAGGGCTCTCTGCTGTGGACCAAGGACAAAGCAGGGCAGACAGAGGCAGGGGATGGCACTTTGGGGAGAAGGAGCAAAGAGTTTCAAAGCCCTATCTTCATCTTCAACCTCTGAATTCCTTCTGTCTCTTGGAACTTGTCACCAAGGGCCTGGTGTGACAAGAGAGGGCTGGAGCCTCCTCCCTTCCTTGGGAGAAGTATTGCTGCTCTCGGAGAAGAGAGCATCTGGGATGGGCGCAGGCCAGGCAGCAGCTGAGGGGCAGAGTCAGGGAGCCAGCAGGACATGGCGTTGCTTTGCTGAGACCACGAGAGCTGCCTTGCTTGGGAATGGTTCAGAGCACCGCCCCTGAGCTGGTGCCTGCCTGCCTGGGGTCCAACTCCGCTGTGAAGTGGGGCCTGTGATAGCACCTCCATCTCATATGATTGTTACAAGGATTAAATGTATTAATTCTTAAGGTGCTTGGATATCACTTGGTACCACAGTAAGTGCTAAGTAAATGTTTGTTTGAATTTTTTTGAAAAAATTAGATAGAATACAACTCCTGGAACCTAGCAAACATTCAATGAATTCCTGTTTAAAAACAGACCCCAAATGCCTTCTCTCCCCGACTGTCCTCACTCCAGCCAGTCTTCTGTTTCCTCTGAGAGACTCATGTTGCTGAAGTATTAGAGGAAAGAAACCTTGATGGTCATTGGCCATTCCCAGCCTTTGCAGGGGTGTTTGTCTTTCATAAGTCATGTTTTATCCTCAGTGAAAGCAATAACTTGTGGAATCTCAGCCTCTGAGCTAGACAGTATGATGGGGAGCTAAAGGGGAAAGGAGATGGGACAGTAAAAGGCCCTCAACCCCCTCCCGTCATGTTTTTTGCTTAAGTAT
>NW_020171822.1:546057-556102 GCF_003031525.2 Neophocaena asiaeorientalis asiaeorientalis | reverse complement strand
GGAGGGCAGGGGGGGGGTGGCACACGTGCTCTGAAGACCTGTCTCTTCCCAGAACTCTAAAAGGCAGGATGATACTAGTGGATAGATTCTTCAGTAATCTCTCAGGATACTTTCAGCTGTACATCACAGGCTACCCAGCTATCAGTGGCTTGAACAATAAAGATAATCATCATCTCATTTAACAAGGAGTCCGGAGCCAGGAGGTTGCAGGGTTGGTTCAGTGGCTCAGTAATGTCATGAATGATCCATGCCCTTCCCATCTTCCTTCTCTATCATCCTTAGAATGTGCCGTTTCCTTCTCTCATGGTTGCAAGACAGCTGCCACAGCACCAAGCATCACACACTTAAAAGACAACCAGAAAGGGAGGGGCAGGGCTTTCTTCTTGAGTCTCTCTCTCTCCCTCTTTCTCCCTCAATCCATTCCAGGCAGGGAAATCTTCCCCAGAAACACTCTAATAGACTTTCCCATAATTCTGATTGGCCAGAACTGAGTCACATGCCTGTTTTAGACTAATCGTTGGCAAAGACAATAAGGATTAACAGGAGAGCTTTAGAGCTACCATAGTTTTGAATATACAACTATTTGTGGCCCTGGGGGAAGGAGCCACCTCCTGAGACATCACCTGTCAAATACCTGACACAAAGTTGGGGTCCTATTAAGGAAGGGGAGGGATGGCTGCTGGATGGGCAACCTGGAGCTTATCCTGAACACTTAACCCCCTGGGTCATTGTCTTGGCCTCTTTCATGTTTCTTGAAATTTCCTGTGCCTTGTCCAGGGCCCTTTGCAGCTGTAGGAAAGGTGTTGCTCACTAAATACTTCGGGCGCTTCTACTTGTTGCCATAACTGTAACCACCTCCCCCTGCCTTCCGACCTTCCTACATGGTGGATTAAAGCAGAGAAACATAGACGAGACAAGCCACAATATAGGTGAAGGTGTTAGAAAAAAGCTACAAGAGGATCATGATTAAATGTTCCAGACTCACCAGTTAAAAGACAAATGTCAGCAAATTAGGTTAATATGGAGAGATATGTACTGTTTATAAGCATACAGACATGAAAGGTTGAAAGGAAAAGGATGAAAGAGGACATGTCAGGCAAATGTTAACCAAAAGAGAGCTGGTATCACTGTGTTCATGTCAGGTAAAATAGACTTCAGGACAAAAAGCAGTATTAAGGATGAAAAAGGTGACTATGTGATGATAAAAAAGCAAATTCACCAAGAAGAGATTTCCATTTTAAACATATATGTACCCAACAAAATAACTCCAAAATATATGAAGGAACCATTGATAGAACTACAAGAAGAAACCAATGAATCCATCTTCTTAGTGAGAGATTTCAACATATATCTTGACTACTACCAAGTTAGGCAGAACAAAATATCATCAAGGACATAGAAGACCTGAATGACACAATTAACCTTGATCGAATGGACAGATAGACAAGTCAACGCAACATTTTGAGAATACACTCTGGGTTCTCCATGCACACGTGTAACAGTAAAATTTTGATTATATACTAAGCCATAAAGAAAAACTTTTTTTTAAAAAAGAGCAAAGCTGGAGGAATCACACTCCCTGACTTAAGACTATACTCAAAACTACAGTCATCAAAACAGTATGATACTGTCACAAAAACGGACACATAGGTCAATGGAACAGAATAGAAAGCCCAGAAATAAACCTACACACCTATAGTCAATTAATCTGGGACAAAGGAGGCAAGAATATACAGTGCAGAAGAGACAGTCTCTTCAAAAAGTGGTGTTGGGAAAACTGGACAGCATCACGTAAAAGAATGAAATTAGAACATTTTCTCACACCATGTACAAAAATGCACTCAAAGTGTATTGAGGACCTAAATGTAAGACCAGAAACCATAAAACTCCTAGAAGAAAACAGAGAACACTCTGACATAAATTGTTTCAGTATCTTTTTGGATCTGTCTCCTAAGGCAAAAGAAACAAAAGCAAAAACAAATAAATGGGACCTAATTAAACTTAAAAGCTTTTGCACAGCAAGTGAAACCATCAACAAAATAAGACAACCTACTGAATGAGAGAAAACATTTGCAAATGATATGACCAGTAAGAGGTTAATATCCAAAATATATAAACAGCTCATACAACTGAATATCAGAAAAACAACCCAATCAAAAAATGGGCAGAAGGTCTGAATAGACACTTTTCCAAGGAAGACATACAGATGGCCAAAAGGCACATGAAAAGACGCTCAGCATCACTAATCATCAGAGAAATAGAAATCAAAACCACAATGAGATATCACTTCACACCTGTGAGAATGGCTATCATCAAAAAGAACACAAATACAGGGAACTCTGCTCAATACTCTGTAATAACCTATATGGGAAAAGAATCTGAAAAACAATAGATATATGTATATGTATAACTGAATCCCTTTGCCATATACCTGAAACTAACACAACACTGTAAATCAACTATACTCCAATATAAAATTAAAAATTAAAAAAAAACACATAAATAACAAATGTTGGCGAGGATATGGAGAAAAGGGACCCCTGGTACACTGTTGATGGGCAGGTTAAGTTGGTGCAGCCACTGTGGAAAACAGTATGGATGTTCCTCAAAATAACTAAAAATAGAACCACCCTATGATCCTGGTCATGTGGTCCCCACCCCATCCCATGCCCCATCCCACTCCTGGGTATATATCCAAAGAAAATGAAACATTAATTCAAAAAGATACATGTACCCCAATGTTCACAGAAGCATTATTTACAATTGCCAAGATATGGAAGCAACCTAAGTGTCCGTCAACAGATGAATGGATAAGAAGGTGTGGTATATATATACACAATGGAATACTTCTCAGCCACAAAAAGAATGAAATTCTGCCGTTTGCAACAACATGGATGGACATAGAGAGCATTATGCTCAGTGAAATAAGTCAGACAGAGACAAATACTCTGTTATCACTTTTATATGGAATCTAAAAAATAAAATGTATATTAAAAAAAAACCAAACAGACTCACAACTATAGAGAAGAAATTAGTGGTTACTGGTAGGGAGAGGGAAGGGGGAGGGACAGATGGGGTAAGGAATTAAGAGGCACCAACTACTACATATAAAAATAAATAAGCTACAGGGATATATTGTACAGCACAGGAAATATAGCCAATATTTTATAATAACTATAAATGGACTATATTCTATAAAAGTATTGAATCACTATGTTGCACACCTGAAACTAATATAATATTGTAAATCAAGTATACTTCAATAAAGAAAGAAATATGCAGACCACAATCTTTGACCTTTAAAAATGTAAATAACCCCAAGACATTTACAAATGTTTTAAAAATTGCTAAGTAACTCACAGGCTAAAGAGGAATTCACATGAAACTTTTTAAAATCTCCAGAGGTGAATGAAAATGAAACTGGTGCATATCAAATCTTGTGACATACAGAAAAAACAATGCTTTGAGCGAAATTTATAACCTTAAATACTTGTATTAGAAAAGTTGACAACCTCAAGATTGATGAGCTAGGTTTCCACTTTAAGAAATCAGAGAAAGAACAACAAAGATAATAAAATAAGCACAGATCATTGAAATAGAAAACAAATATACAAAAGAGATCAACAAAGCCTAAGGTGACCTTTTTAGGAAAAGTAACAAAATAGGTAAACCTTCATCAAGTTTGCTGAAGAAAACAGAAGAAACAAAAAGTATTATGAATGAAAAGGGGGACATGACTACAGAAGAACTAGATGTTAATAAAAAGATAATAAAAGAATACTAGCAAATTCAACAATATGGCAGCAATTTTCAAAGTGAGACAAGAAGTGTCGGTGATGCTTGTGGCACACTATTCACGACAGCAAGTGCCTGCAAGGGCTTCACCTGTCTGCAGGCGGGAATATCTTCACCTGGCCAGATTTTCTGAGGGATTCAGAAAGAATGAAGCACTGTGAGATGCAACAACATGGATGAATCTTAGCAATATAGCAGGATGATCAAAAAGATTACAAACAGCATGACACCCTTCTTATAAAATTAAACACACACACACATTTTAGGAACATATACAGATGCATATGAAACCACAGAAAAGCAAGGGAGAGAAGAACAAGGCACACAGCCTTCTTTAACAAGATTCTGTTGGCTGGTGAGACAGGCATGAGATGGGGTAAGGACCATGTGACCAGGCTGAAGTTAGTGTCAGGGTTCTGACTTTTGTTTGGGGTAGTGGGTTTGCATGTGCTTATTGTTAAAAGTAGCAAGCTAGGGATTTCCCTGGTGGCGCAGTGGTTAAGAATGCGCCTGCCAATGCAGGGGACACGGGTTCAAGCCCTCGTCCGGGAAGATCCCACATGCCGTGGAGCACTAAACCCGTGCGCCAGAACTACTGAGCCCGCGTGCCACAACTACTGAATCCTGCGTGCCTAGAGCCCGTGCTCCACAACAAGAGAAGCCACCACAATGAGAGGCCCGCACACCGCAACGAAGAGTAGCCCCCGCTCGCCGCAACTAGAGAAAGCCCACGCACAGCAACGAAGACCCAAGGCAGCCAAAAATAAATGAATTTATTTAAAAAATTTTAAAAATTAAAATAGCGAGCTAAATAACTAAATAAATAGGAGCAGGCCATGCTGGACCAGTGATGAAGAGTAGGTTGAGTGGAGAAGAGAAAGAGACAGAAAAGCTATTCAGTTGGCAATCATCATCATTATTCTTCCCCACAATCTAGGGGACAGACAGAGCTAACACAGCTGAGCAGGGGTCTTGCCTGGGCCACTGCTGTGGGTCTGCTTCTTAGCTTCCCCCAGCTCAGCCCCGGCAGCTGACACCTCTCGTGCCATGTGGAGGAGACAGGGAGACAGGGAAAGTGAGCCGCTGTAGGGTGGAACTTAGAACAGCTGAGGTCAGCTCTTCATTCTGACAGGAACCAGCAACCGTTGAGGGTTATGTCTTGACCCTCCCTGATACAAAACTAACCAAAGAGGAGAGGATTGCTGAGATGGCACGGTTAGCCTGAAGGCAAAAGGAGCAGGTGACAGGCCACAGAGAACTTGGAAACATCATTCAGGTGTCTCTCAAACTCAAGGGCCACTGGCTGCCACAGGTGCCTGAGGGTGGGGGGTTATGACCTCCTAGAGAGGGTCTCCATCAACCTAGGGCAATGCAGGGGAAAGTAGTGCAGCTGTGAGTACTTAGTGATGGAGGGGGGTGGGCTGCACCGCTGAGCGGGATGTGGGCGGCCACTGCAGCTTGCCTCTGCCTCGTGTGCCAGGCGCTCGGCTGCATTCTCTTTCACCTGTGCCATCGTGGCCGCACTTACTCTCATTCTGCAGGAGAAACAGAAGCTCCAAACACTCAAGTCATTTTTCCCCCCAGCGTTTCAGAGCCCCTTCTGCTCCTGGCAGAAGGACAGATGGGCAGAAGTTGTGTGACTTCAAAGGCCAGGTAGGGTTGCTAAAGTCAGCAAATAAAAGCACAGAATGGCCAGTTAAATTTGAACTCCATGTAAACAGAGTCAATTTTTAGTTCACGCATGTCCCGGCTAATATCTGGGACATGCTTATACTAAAAAACTCTTTGTCATCTGGAATTCAAATTTAACTGGGTGCCCTGTATTTTGTCTGGCAACCCTGAAGCCCGCGGTATCAGGCCGCCCTCTGCCACCATTGGTGACTCAAGAAACAGAGGCCAGGTGGTGTGAATTACGCAGAATGCCAGGCAGTGGAGGCAAATGCACCATGGGCAGCTGAAATGCACACTAATGCTTTCCCGCTTTGCAGGGGAGGGGAGCTACTGGTTTTGTCTGCGATCAAGGATGTAACTGTGGGCTCATCCCCACGTGTGTGAAGCGATCCCCTTCCAACGCAGAAGCTCCGGCGCCCGCACGAGCCAGCCGGGAGGCAGCCTCGGTTTCCCTCCACCTCGGCGCGAGGGAGCCCTGACTAAATGCTGTTTCTCCCCCTCCATCCATCCATCACTCCAGACACTCCCGCTCCGATGCTCGTGCATCTCAACTCCAGCCTCTGCACAAAGGGGAAGCCCGAGACGCAGACACCGCACAAAGCTTTGCGGGCTTGGTGGAGGAGGCGCCCTCCTTGCCCACGTCCCCTAGAGAGAGCCGCCCGCCGCGCCTGATGTAACCAATGGCACCCGCGGCAAACCATTTCCAGTGCCCTCTGCCACTCCCCCCCAGAGGCATTTCAGCTTGTGGAGCACCACGGTAGGGAGGGATGGGGTGTGCTCCGGAGGCTCACCGAGGCAGCCGCGAAGCGAGGCTAAAATTAAATCAGACTGAACATATTGTTCGCGGAAACCTTAGCAGAGCATGAGTCATGGTGGTGAAGTGCATCACACAGCCTCAGAATTCCCATTTATATTAGGTTTATTTGGGGTCTTTACGCTTTGGCTCAGGTTCCCTTGCTCCTCTCCCCTCCCCCGCCCCGCACTGATTCTCCCTCTTTGGGGGAAAGCCTCAAGCCTATGGTGGCTAAGGGTCCAGCTGGGCAGCCAGGAAGCAGAGCAGGGTGGGCGCCTGGCGGGTACCAAGGGAATCAGCTCACCAGCGCCAGTGGTGGATGCCCCGGGGCCTCCAGGAAAGAAAAGGTGGGGAAATCTGGCCATTTCGACGAATGCTAGCATCTCAATTTTTTTTTTTTAAGTGAAATTCGGTGAGAGGCAAGAGGTTGAAACTCCAGGTTAAAATGAACTCGCCAGGTTCTTGTGCAGTTTTTGGTTAACTCGGCCTCCAGACAGCGCAGCCCAGTGAGCACACACACGCTCACTGCCTCACAGCCGTCTCCACAGACCACTTACCAGCTGCATGACCCGGGGCAACTGGCTTCATCTCTCTGTGTCCATGAAATAGGAGTGATGATAATAATATTTACCTCTAGGGTGGCTGCGACGATTACTGAGTTAATATGCGTGAAGTACTTAGCACTTGGCTCAGAGGAAATGCTAACGTGTGAGCTTTCATCACCATCACCGCCACCATGCCCCCCAGCAGCGGACGCTTGGTGGCACTGCCGGGCACTGGGGGAGCAGGGCCACACGTGCTTTACAGACAGCCACAGGCCAGAGACCTGGCAGAGGTAGGATTCACAGGCTGTGGGAGCCACAGGGCCTTCCCCTGCAACCTGTCCGGTCAAGTTGGTTGCGGGTGGGGAAATGCATGTCACGCACGTTAGCAAGCCAGTGCGGCAGAGCCATCTTCTGACTCCCCATCCAGTGCTCTTCCATGTGTTCCCTGAGGGGCCCTGCTGCACTGACACAACTGGAGAGGGAAGCAGGTTTCGCACCTTGGGAGACTTGCAGTGCAGGCAGGTGAAGAGGGACCACCTGCCACTTTGAGCCACACCAGGCTGTGTAGGCAGAGTCCCCACAACCATGAGGCAACCACCCTCATCACTCAGCACACGTTCAGGCTACAGCAAGTTCCAACACTGTCACCTCATTTGGACCCTCACACCAAACGCAGGGGGCTAGTGGCGGGGGCACTGGGTGCCCCGCTCTGACTGTGGATTCCCTGGGAGCTTTTGAATGAAGAGCTATATCATCTACTCAGACCCAACATGTAAGTGGCCTCAGGGATCCCCAACTTTTTCCAATGGGGGTCTTTTTACTATCACCCCATGTTCCCTATGCTTTGAAAGATTTTATCTACCATGCTGCAAGTAATACGTTAATTTTTTCTTCTGTAATTTATTAATTGGAGACCAACACAATGGCCAAATGAAGTTTCTGTACAAGGGATAAATGCTGTGCCCAAGATGAGGAGGTGGGATTCCTGCCAAAAGCAAAGAAACGTGACATTTTAATTGGCCCAAGATGACTTATCACAGCTCCATGAACAGTCTCTGGAAGGCTTTATAAAATGACAACATCTCATGGACTCCTGTTAAGATGACTGCCCTCCCAAGAGGTCCAGAGACCCCGGGAGGAGAGCCATGTGCTCTGATCCCAGCATGGTAGTCTAAGCCCCCCAGGATAATGGCTGGGCAACAACCCAAGGAGGCAGCAGTGTGGAAGAGGAAGGGACCTAATTGCTGATGCTGGGAACAGGGCCTCGAGCCTATGCCCAAGGCAGAGACTACCCACTGTGATAACTTGGGGCCCTCTTCCCTTGGTGACAGCCCCAAAAGCCATAGGGGCCCCCAGAATGGCACCTTTCTAGACCTCTAGACATAGAGCCCAAAGCTCTGCCCCTGTCCTAAGATGCTCAGAGTCTAAGGGAGTGCCTCTCTAGTGGTAAAGACTCATTCTAGAAGGGCAGGAAATCCAGGGCCTTCCTAAGGGTCCTCCTGGAGTACACAGCCAACAGGCCTGCAGTTCTAGCCATACCAAGCCTGTGGAGCCACCCTTCCCACCTGACATGCTCAGTTCTTGCTCATTAGACATGAACATACCTCACAGATGTACCCCAAGAGAGAGGGACAGACCCTGACCCTAAGCTGACTTGAGCATGAGCCATGTTTATTTAGTTACAAATTCTTGGCTTTGTTCTAAATCTCTGGTATTGTGGAAAGACCACTTAGATTAGAGTCAAAGGGACATCATTTTGATTTTCAATTCCATGCATTTATCTCTGCTACTTTGTCACTTCAAACTCTGTGAAAGGCTTAAAAATAAAACAAAACCTATACAACTTTAGGTTCCATTAGAAGTCGATTTACTCATAGTAGGTATCAATAAGAAGGAAAATGTTTGTTTGTTTGTTTGTTTTTGCGGTATGCGGGCCTCTCACTGCTGTGGCCTCTCCCACTGTGGAGCCTCCGGATGCGCAGGCTCAGCAGCTGTGGCTCAGGGGCCCAGCCGCTCTGCGGCATGTGGGATCTTCCCGGACCGGGGCACGAATCCGTGTCCCCTGCATCGGCAGGTGGACTCTGAACCACTGCGCCACCAGGGAAGCCCAATAAGGGGGAAAATGTAATGAATGGCAACTTAAACTAGAAAAAATGAATAAAACAACAATTTAATAAATAAACACAGAGCAAGATGAGTAAAGTTAAATTGAGTCTATCGGTCAATTCAGCAAAGTTGATTAAACTGAATTCACCCAATAAAATACAAAGACTGTCAAAGTTAAAAATAAAAATCCAGGTGTATGCTGCTTAGAGGAAAAACATAAACTGACAAAGATCGAAAATAAGATGCCAAAAAGATACCAGAAAAAATGCCAACAAGAAGAAAGCAGGCTTTCCACCGTCCTTTTACCTCCCTGCTCGCCAGCCCCATGCACTTAAAAAGAAGGTCATTGGAGCACACAGTGGAAAAGTGCCTATATACAACCCAAGGACCCGAGGCTGCATCGAGCACTTGAGGGATCTCAGTTCCCCAACCAATCTGGGTCACAGGACTGAAAGGCTGGACTCCTAACCACTAGGCCACCAGGGAACTCCCACTTAATTTCTTGTCTTGAAAGCTCTTAAATTTTAGTAACAATTTCCATGAGTAAGAGAATAATAAATCACGAGATTGGTTCAAGATGGCAGAGTAGACGGACGTGCTCTCACTCCCTCTTGAGAGAGCACCAGAATCACAACTAGCTGCAGAACAATCATAAATAGGAAGACACTGGAACTCACCAAAAAACATATCCCACATCCAAAGACAAAGGAGAAGCCACAGTGAGACGGTAGGAGGGGCGCAATCACAGCAAAATCAAATCCCATGACTGCTGGGTGGGCGACTCACAGACTGGAGAACACTTAGACCACAGAAGTCCACCCACTGGAGTGAAGGTTCTGAGCCCCACGTCAGGCTTCCCAACCTGAGGGTCAGGCAACGGAAGGAAGAATTCCTAGAGAACCAGACTTTGAGGCCTAGTGGGATGTGACTGCAGGACTTTGACAGGACTGGAGGAAACAGAGACCCCATTCTTGGAGGGCACATACTAAGTAGTGTGTGCATCGGGACCCAGGGGAAGGAGCAGTGACCCCAGGGGAGACTGAACCAGACCTACCTGCTAGTGTTGGAGGCTCTCCTGCAAAGGCGGGGGGGTGGCTGTGGCTCACCGTGGGGACATGGACACTGGCAGCAGAAG
>NW_020171822.1:545457-545870 GCF_003031525.2 Neophocaena asiaeorientalis asiaeorientalis | reverse complement strand
GCAGATTACACTTTCTTCTCAAGTGCACATGGAACATTCTCCAGGATAGATAACATCTTGAGTCACAAATCAAGCCTCAATAAATTTAAGAAAACTGACATCATATCAAGCATTTTTTCTGACCACAACGTTATGAGATTAGAAATGAATTACCAGGAAAAAACCGTAAGAAACACAAACACATGGAGGCTAATAATGAAATTGAAACTGTGATTAAAGATCTTCCAAAAAACAAAAGTCCAGGCCCAGAGGGCTTCACATGTGAATCCTATCAAACATTTAGAGAAGAGCTAACACCCATCCTTCTCAAACTCACCCAAAACTGCAGAGGAAGGAACACTCCCAAACTCATTCTATGAGGCCACCATCACCCTGATACCAAAACCAGACAAAGATACTACAAAAAAAGAAAA
>NW_020171822.1:543131-545390 GCF_003031525.2 Neophocaena asiaeorientalis asiaeorientalis | reverse complement strand
ATTTATGATAAAAACTCTCCAGAAAGTGGGCATAGAGGAAACCTGCCTCAACATAATAGAGGTCATATACTACAAACCCACAGCAAATATCATTCTCAATGGTGAAAAACAGAGCATTTCCTCTAAGATCAGGAACAAGACAAGGATGTCCACTCTCACCACTACTATTCAACATAGTTTTGGAAGTCCTAGCTATGGCAATCAGAGAAGAAAAAGAAATAAAAGGAATACAAATTGGAAAAGAAGAAGTAAAAACGTCACTGTCTGCAGATGACAAGATACTATACATAGAGAATCCTAAAAATGCCACCAGAAAACTACTAGAGCTAATCAATGAATTTGGTAAAGTTGCAGGATACAAAATTAATGCACAGAAATCTCTTACATTCCTATACCCTAATGATGAAAAATCTGAAAGAGAAATTAAGGAAACACTCCCATTTACCATTGCAACAAAAAGAATAAAATACCGAGGAATAAATCTTCCTAGGGAGACAAAAGACCTATATGCAGAAAACTATAAGACACTGATGAAAGAAATTAAAGATGGTACCAACAGATGGAGAGATATACCATGTTCTTATATTGGAAGAATCAATATTGTGAAAATGACTACACTACCCAAAGCAATCTACAGATTGAATGCAATCCCTATCAAATTACCAATGGCATTTTCTCCAGAAGTAGAACAAAAAATCTTAAAATTTGTATGGAGACACAAAAGACCCCGAGTAGCCAAAGCAGTCTTGAGGGAAAAAAAACGGAGCTGGAGGAATCAGACTCCCTGACTTCAGACTATACTACAAAGCTACAGTAATCAAGACAATATGGTACCGGCACAAAATCAGAAATATAGATCACTGGAACAGGATAAAATGCTCAGAGATACATACATGCCCATACATCTATGGTCAACTAATCTATGACGAAGGAGGCAAGGATATACAATGGAGACAAGTCTCTTCAATAAGTGGTGCTGGGAAAACTGGACAGTTATATGTAAAAGGATGAAAATACAACACTCCCTAACACTATACACAAAAATAAACTCAAAATGGATTTGAGACCTAAATGTAAGACCGGACACTGTAAAACTCTTAGAGGAAAACAAAGCAAGAACACTCTTTGACATAAATCACAGCAAGATGTTTTTTGATCCACCTCCTAGAGTAATGGAAATAAAAACAAAAATAAACAAATGTGACCTAATGAAACTTAAAAGCTTTTGCAAAGCAAACTAGAAACAAGACGAAAAGACAACCCTCAGAATGGGAGAAAATACTTGCAAACAAATAAATGGACAAAGGATTAATCTCCAAAATATATAAACAGCTCATGCAGCTCAAAATTAAAGCAACAAACAACGCAATCCGAAAATGGGCAGAAGACCTAAACAGACATTTCTCCAAAGAGGATGGCCAAAAAGCACATGAAAAGCTGCTCACCATCACTAGTTATTAGAGAAATGCAAATCAAAACTACAATGAGGTATCACCTCACACCAGTTAGAATGGGCATCATCAGAAAATCTACAAATGCTGGAGAGGGTGAGGAGAAAAGGGAACCCTTTTGCAGTGTTGGTGGGAATGTAAATTGATATAGCCACTATGGAGAACAGTATGGAGGTTGCTTAAACAACTAAAAATAGAATTACCATATGACCCAGCAATCTCACTACTGGGCATATACCCAGAGAAAACCGTAATTCAAAAAGACACATGCACCCCAATGTTCATTGTGGCACTATTTACAATAGCCAAGACATGGAAGAAACCTTAATGCCCACTGACAGATGAATGGATAAAGAAGATGTGGTACATATATACAGTGGAATATTACTCAGCCATAAAAAGGAACGAAATTGGGTCACTTGTAGAGACGTGGATGAATCCAGAGACTGCCATACAGAGTGAAGTAAGTCAGAAAGAGAAAAACAAATATTGCATATTAACACATATATGCGGAACCTAGAAAAATGGTACAGATGAACTGGTTTGCAGGGCAGAAATAGAGACAGAGATGTAGAGAACAAACGTGTGGACACCAAGAGGGGAAAGTGGCGGGGTGGTGGTGGTGGTGGTATGAATTGGGAGAATGGGATTGACATGGATACACTGATGTGTATAAAATGGATGACTAATAAGAACCCACTGTGTAAAAAAATAAATAAAATAAAATTCAAGAAAAAAGAAGAAAGGAGGATGAGAATGCCCCCATGCAGCAACAAAGACCCAACACAGCCAAAAAAGAAAAAAAAAA
>NW_020171822.1:542775-543053 GCF_003031525.2 Neophocaena asiaeorientalis asiaeorientalis | reverse complement strand
GATGGAGAGATATACCATGTTCTTATATTGGAAGAATCAATATTGTGAAAATGACTACACTACCCAAAGCAATCTACAGATTGAATGCAATCCCTATCAAATTACCAATGGCATTTTCTCCAGAAGTAGAACAAAAAATCTTAAAATTTGTATGGAGACACAAAAGACCCCGAGTAGCCAAAGCAGTCTTGAGGGAAAAAAAACGGAGCTGGAGGAATCAGACTCCCTGACTTCAGACTATACTACAAAGCTACAGTAATCAAGACAATATGGTACCG
>NW_020171822.1:534277-542455 GCF_003031525.2 Neophocaena asiaeorientalis asiaeorientalis | reverse complement strand
CAAGATGTTTTTTGATCCACCTCCTAGAGTAATGGAAATAAAAACAAAAATAAACAAATGTGACCTAATGAAACTTAAAAGCTTTTGCAAAGCAAACTAGAAACAAGACGAAAAGACAACCCTCAGAATGGGAGAAAATACTTGCAAACAAATAAATGGACAAAGGATTAATCTCCAAAATATATAAACAGCTCATGCAGCTCAAAATTAAAGCAACAAACAACGCAATCCGAAAATGGGCAGAAGACCTAAACAGACATTTCTCCAAAGAGGATGGCCAAAAAGCACATGAAAAGCTGCTCACCATCACTAGTTATTAGAGAAATGCAAATCAAAACTACAATGAGGTATCACCTCACACCAGTTAGAATGGGCATCATCAGAAAATCTACAAATGCTTTTTTATTGTATATTAATGCATATATGTGGAACCTAGAAAAATGGTACAGATGAACCAGTTTGCAGGGCAGAAATAGAGACAGAGATGTAGAGAACAAACGTGTGGACACCAAGAGGGGAAAGTGGCGGGGTGGTGGTGGTGGTGGTATGAATTGGGAGAATGGGATTGACATGGATACACTGATGTGTATAAAATGGATGACTAATAAGAACCCACTGTGTAAAAAAATAAATAAAATAAAATTCAAGAAAAAAGAAGAAAGGAGGATGAGAATGCCCCCATGCAGCAACAAAGACCCAACACAGCCAAAAAAGAAAAAAAAAAAAAAAAGAAGAAGAAAACAGGAATACCAGAGGTAAGGAGAAAATTAAGGGTCAAACACTAAACACGATCAAAAAGGAACACTGTGTATGATAAAAGTACACAATTAACAATGTATCATCTTTAGGGCTTCCCTGGTCGCACAGTGGTTAAGAATCGACCTGCCAATGCAGGGGACATGGGTGCGAGCCCTGGTCCAGGAAAATCCCACATGCCGCGGAGCAACTAAGCCCATGCACCACACCTACTGAGCCTGTGCTCTACAGCCCGCGAGCCACAACTACTGAGCCTGCATGCCACTGAAGCCCATGCGCCTAGAGCCAGTGCTCCGCAACAAGAGAAGCCACTGCAACGAGAAGCCCGTGCACTGCAACGTAAAGTAGCCTCTGCTCACCACAACTAGAGAAAGCCCACGTGCAACAACAAACATCCAACGCAGCCAAAAAAAAAAAATTTTTTTTAAAAGAACATATCGTCTTTATAAACTTATGTGCATTAAATAACATAGATGCTAAAATCACAAGGCAAAGAAATCAAACTACATAAATGCAAATAGAATAAAAATGCAGTGTTAGTGGGATGCTTCAATTCACCTCTTTCAGAACTATATACATCTAATAAGGAAAAAGTTAGTAGAAGTATAGATGAAATGATTGATGCAACTACTAAACTGGGGTAACAAATACATAGAGAGCCTGACATTCTTCAAATGGAAAAATACATTTTGTTTGTATGTACATGAAACATTTACAGAAATAGGTCAGGGACATGGCGATGAAGAAAATCTTACTAAATCTGTAAGAAATAATGAAAGAGTGACATTTAAAACTATGAACTATTTTAAATGTGGAAAGAAACATTCCACTAGAAACCCCTTAAAGAGGAAATTAAAAGGGGAATTACTGCCTAGAAACTAATGAAAAAGGAAACATTTCATACTGAAACTTACAGGACACAGTGAAAGCAGGGCTTAGAGGAAAATTTATTGCCTTAAATATCTTCATTGTTTTATTTAAAATTATTTATTTATTTATTTATGGCTGCATTAGCTCTTCCTTGCCGTGCGCAGGCTTCTCACTGCAGTGGCTTCTCTTGTTGTGGAGCACGGGCTCTAGGCACGTGGGCTTCAGTAGCTGCAGCACGCAGGCTCAGTAGTTGTGGCACATGGGCTTAGTTGCTCTGCAGCATGTGGGATCTTCCTGGACCAAGGCTCGATCCCTGTCCCCTGCATTGGCAGGTGGATTCTTAACCACTGCACTACCAGGGAAGCCCCTTCATTATTTTTTAAAATGTCTAGAAATGAACGACCTATACGAATCTTAAAAAATTAGAACAGCAAAATAATGAACAGAAATTAGAAGAGAATATTAGTACAAGTAAAAGCTCTAACAGTGAACAAATACCCCTCCCCCAAAATAGTTCAAAGGAAAAATAAATGCAAAAGCTGGAACTTATAAAAGACAAGCAATAGTGTCTTGCAAGCCCCCTTGCAAGGCAGATCAAGGGAAAAAGAAAGCAGCAGAAGTTCACAAGAGGAGGAATAAGAAAGATAACAAAAACACACATTTAGTAGAAATTAAAAGAACTATAAGAAACAGCATCTTTCTTTCTATTTTATTAATTTTTAATAAATATTTTTTATTTTAATAACTTTTTTTTTTGTCAGGCCTGAGCCTCTGAGGTTGGAGAGCCGAGTTCAGGACACTGGTCCACCAGAGACTTCCCAGCTGCACGCATATCAAACAGTGAAAATCTCCCAGAGGTCTCCATCTCAGTGCCAAGACCCAGCTCCACTAAATGACCAGCAAGCTACAGTGCTGGACACCGTATGCCAAACAACTAGCAAGACAGGAACACAACCCCACCCATTAGCAGAGAGGCTGCCTAAAATCATAAGGTCAGAGACACCCCAAAACACACCACCGGACATGGTCCCGCCCACCAAAAACACAAGATCCAGCCTCACCCACCAGAGCACAGGCACTAGTCCCCTCCACCAGGAAGCCTACACAACCCACTGAACCAACCTTAGCCACTGGGGACAGACACCAAAAACAACGGGAACTACGAGAGTGGTAGTGTGGACATATATACACTACCAAATGTAAAATAGCTAGCTAGTGGGAAGCAGCCGCATAGCACAGGGAGGTCAGCTTGGTGCTCTGTGACCACCTAGAGGGGTGGGATAGGGAGGGTGGGAGGGAGGGAGACGCAAGAGGGAAGAGACATGGAGATATATATATATGTATAGCTGATTCACTTTGTTATAAAGCAGAAACTAACAACAACAACAAAAAGATAGCCAGCCATGGAACACAAGTGTCTAGGGGTCCAGACTTCAGAATATGAAAAACCATGTTATGTCTTGCCCGTAGCATATTATAACAAAATGGGACCTAGTGGTTTTTTAACTTATCAGCTTCTTTATTTATAAGCTGGGGATGATAAAAATGCCCATGTTATGACATTAGAAACCTTACGAGTCATTGACATAAAAAATACAGTAAGTCATAAAAAAAAAAAAAACAACAGCAACAAATGTGAACAATATACAGGAAATGGATGATTCCTTCGCAAAACTGAAGCCACCAAAATAGACCAACCTATCAAGATCATTTGCCATGGACGAGATTGAAAAGGAGAGTAGCTGTCCACCATGAAAAAGGCACCAAGACCACCTAAGCGCACAGCTGAATTTTATCTAACCTTTTGTGGACTAATGAGTCTGATGCTCTTTGCACCTGCTTCTCTCAAACTGAATGTGTACACAAGTGATGTGGGGTTCTTGTCAAAATGCCGATTTGGATCCATCAGGTCTGAGATGGGCCCAAGACTCTGCATTTCTAACCAGTTCCCAGGGGAGGCGGATGCTGTTGGTTCATGGACCCCACTTTGAGTAGCAAGGATTTAACTATTTCAGGCAGTAGGAAAAAGATATAAGGTTCTCCAGTTCCCCACAAGGCCAGCATAACTTATATACCAAAACCAGACAAAGCTAATTTCAACAATAACCAATTCTCAACCTCAATTTCATTTATAAATATAGATGCAAAGTCTAAAAAAATAGTAGCAAATAGACTCAGATATGAAATTAAAAATTAGAAAGTGCTTCAATATGAAGAAACCTAGCAATATGAGTCTTTTTTTAAATTAAACTTTTTATTTATTTATTTTTGGCTGTATTGGGTCTTTGTTGCTGCTCGCGGGCTTTCTCTAGTTGCCGCGAGTGGGAGCTACTCTTTGTTGCGGGGCCCAGGCTTCTCTTGTCGCAGAGCACGAGCTTTAGGAGCACAGGCTTCAGTAGTTATGGTTTGCGGGCTCTAGAGTGCAGGCTCAGTAGTTCTGGCGCACGGGCTTAGTTGCTCCATGGCATGTGGGATCTTCCCGGACCAGGGCTTGAACCCGTGTCCCCTGCATTGGCAGGCAGACTCCTAACCACTGCGCCACCAGGGAAGCCCACAGTATGAGTCTTTATATCAAAAAACTAAGAGAAAATATAAGCATATTAATAGATGCTAAAAGCAGCCATTCCTAATTAAAACTTTAAGGAAAATAGGAATAGATGGAAACTAAGGATATTCATCAAAAACCAACAAAAATTATTTTAAATGTCAAAACACTAAAAATGTTTAATTAAAATCATGGAGGAGACAGGGATGCACACTAACACCATTATTATTTAACACTGCTTTAAGGCCGTAGTAGTTCTCAACCCCGGATGCCTCTAAGAATCATCTGGAAAGCTTTCCAAAATATATACCAATTCAATCTCTGACCGTAGGGGCCTGGCACTAGAAATTTTTTTAAAAGCTTTCTGGCTGATGTTAATGCAACCTGGGGTAAGAACCACTGTCTTAGAGGTGTCATCGAATGCAACATGTAAAGAAAATAAGACAGGTATAATCTTTGGGAAAGAAGTGTAGGGTTGCCAGACAAAATACGGAACACCCAGTTAAATTTGAATTTCAAATGAACAATGAATACATTTTTAGGATAAGTATGTCCCATGCAATATATATTTCCAGACAGTCTTATTCTAAAAATTTATTGTTTATCTGAAATTCATATCTAACTGGGCATTCTGTATTTCTGTTTCCTATCTCTGGTAGCCTTGAAAGAACATATATAAATTAGATCTGTCTGCTCATACTATAACTGCCTACACTGAAAACCCAAGAAACACTATTAAAAAACTTTTAAAATTAATAACAATATTTGGTAAGAAGGCTGGATATCAGATATATTACAATAGAATTTTTTACTCTAACAATAACTACCTAGAAATGCAAATGCGGATAAGTTTTTCATTTATAATAGTGGCCAAAAATGATAAAATATTTAGGAATAAATTTAATATGAGAAACATAGACCCATAAAAGGAAACTTAAAATTTTCTATTAAAAGACAGAAAACAGGGACTTCCCCGGTGGTCCAGTGGTTAAGACTCTGCCTTCCACTGCAGGGGGCACAGGTTCGATCCCTGGTCAGGGATGCCTCATGGTGTGGCCGGGAAAAAAAAAAATTTGTATTAAAAAAAAAAGCAGGATGGCTGAATAAAGGGTGATCCTTCATAGCACTAAATTATAATAGCCATTAAAAAGAATAAATTAATGGACAAAATCATTCCTGGCAGCACTGTCCATAATAACCCCAAAGCCTATCAGTAGAATGGATAAATTCTGGTATATTCACACAATAGGATATTATACAGTAACCAGAATGAACAAACTATAACTACATACATTACGAATGTCACAAATATATCATTAAAAAGGAGTATGGGGCTTCCCTAGTGGCGCAGTGGTTGAGAGTCTGCCTGCCAATGCAGGGGACACGGGTTCGTGTCCCGGTCCAGGAAGATCCCACGTGCCGCGGAGCAGCTGGGCCCGTGAGCCATGGCCGCTGAGCCTGCGTGTCCGGAGCCTGTGCTCCACAACGGGAGAGGCCACAACAGTGAGAAGCCCACGTACCGAAAAAAAAAAAAAAAAAAAAAAGGAGTAAGTACTGAATGGTTCCATTTGTATAAAGCATAAAACAGGCTTAAAAGAAAATCTATGCTGTTACAAGTCAGGATGATGGTTACCGCCAGGTTGGGGTAGTGGGGGGTATATGGAAGGAGGCATGAGGGGGATTCTGGGACACTGGTAATGTTGTTTCTTGATCTGGGTGCTGGTTACATAGGTGTATTCATTGTGGAAATTCACCAAGCAGTACACTCATGATTTGTACATTAAAAAAAAGAAAAAGAATTACAGTTTACAGGGATCTCAACTAGGTATTGTTGGTTGAGAAAAGCAGAATGCAGAAAATTATGTATACTAAAATACCATTTTTATAGAGCATATAACAATAAACCACCTTGATTATGTAGTACTGTATATGTAAATATATGTGTATATGAGGACATATTTAGCTCTATATAGGTCTATATGGAACAGATAAAAATATGGAAGAGGCCATATAGGAAGTTAACATGACTTCCCTAGGTGAGGGCCATGCTTATGTTGGGGGAGGAAAGGTAGAAGGAAAAAAAAGTGTGCCCCTGTCTTTTAAAGATTGTATAATATGATCCCATTTATGTTAAAAAAAAACAGTAAAGAAGAAAATTATTTAGAAATAAGTTCTAACAAAGTTTAAAAATTGAGACCCAGTAAATGACACATGTTGCATAATTAAAGCCCCATGTCATATTATGAACACTGTCCAGGTAAAAATATGAAGTCTCAAGATTATTAACAAATAGCAGTGGATACAAAAAGTCTATTTCTCAGCTTTTAGCAATGTGGTGGACTCAGACAACCTGAACATTCTTTTACTATAATCACCTGTAAGTACTGAGTAAAATGTAACATAATTACATTTAAATGTACAGCTAAGGTCACGAAAAATAAAAGCAAATCCCCAGGTGCCAAAAACAAAGAGGGAAGTGAAAAAGCACAGGGGTAAGTGCTTGAGCTACTAGGGGGTATTTGTCTCTAGAACCTATAGGGGTTTGGTGTTAATTCCCACACAGGGGTAGCAAATGAAGCTTCGGGCTTTGGGAGGTAGGGAATTGGAACTGAGAACTTTATGTAAAGCCAAGACCCTGAAAAGACTATTCTGTTTATGAAAGGATTTAAAAACAAGAGAGACCACAGGACACAGGGCTTTGGGTGGGAGAAAAAAAAGAAAAGCTCTCCGAGAATTCAAAACCACAGGACCTCAATTCACATCACTTTTACTCTACCCACATAGTGCAGAAACTGCAGACGAAAAAGTAATGGAAGATTTATTCCTCAAGCAGTGGTACTCCTGACACACAAAGCAGAAGCAAACAAAAAACTTCTCTGAAGAGATGCTCCCACAACCCAAATACCACGGGATTTTCACAGAAAAAAATATAAGCCCTGCTAATAATGAGTTCACAATAAAAAAAAGTCAAAGTCCCTGAGTGAACAATCCAACCTGTTCAAGTCTGCACATACAAGAAACATCCATTTCTACCCCCAGGAGCTCCAAATACAGAGAGAGAAACAAAGAGATTATAAAAGAAATACACATAAAATGACTGAAGACTAGAAAGGAAGCAATCAGATCTTAAGAATAGAACTAAACCCTATGAAATTACGAACTTTTAGGGAATATATGGAACTTCTAGAGAATATAATTGATTCTCATTATTTGCAGTAGTTATGTTCTATATAATCGCTATATAGTGAATTAGTGAATACTGAAGCATCGCTCCTTTGCGAAATACAGGGTTTGGTCCTTGCGAGCCTATGGTCACAACATTTCAGTCGGCTGATCAATAACATAACCTTGTTTTATGTGTGCTTCTGTTTAAAGACAACTCCTTTAATATATATTGTTGATTCATTAACACTGAACTCACAGCAGCACTGTAACTCAGGCCTGAGTGAACCTTACCTGATACACGTATTTTCTTTTTAAGGCACCTCACAGCCTTCTTGCATTTAGGAACACTAGATAGTACTTCAGCACTACACATGGGGCTATTTTAGACACCGAGATCGCCAACGAAAAAGCATAAAAATGCAAAAAACAAGGCACTAAATACACCTCCAAAAGCTCACTTGTTTACAGTATGAGAGCAGACACAAGAAGGCAGAACGTCGCCTTGTCCCACCACAGCTGGGAATGTGTACAACTCAAAATAAACTCACTCCTTTGCACATGACCACCGTAAATATTCATTTTGGGTTACACATAAATTTTAGAGAGTAGGTGAATTTGCAAATACAAAATCCACAAATAAGGATCCACTGTATCTTTACGGTATTTCCAGAGTTGGAAAGGATATTTTTGTTTTTAGACAAGATGCAAAAAGCACAAATTATAAAGGAAAAGACTGATAAATTGAGATAAAATAAATTGAAATTTAAAACTTAGTTGAAAACATATGTCAGAAAGGAAGTGAAAAATCAAGTCACAGACTGGGATAAGATATCTGCTTCCCA
>NW_020171822.1:525037-534213 GCF_003031525.2 Neophocaena asiaeorientalis asiaeorientalis | reverse complement strand
ATCAAGAACAGAGAATTCGTACCAAGAAGGGTTTTAAAGTTCCTAGACACCAGTAAGAAAAAGACAAATAGCTATTAGAAAAATGAGCAAAGGATAAGAATAAGCATTTTCTTAGAAAACAGACTGACCGACAAACTAATGAAAAGATGCTCAATCTCATTTGCAATTAAGAATTATAAATTTAAAATGATATTTCACAACTCTATACATATAAATTTTTAAAATATATACATATACGTACATATACATACTTTGTAAAACTGAAGTGTGGTTAAGCACAACTCGTGTCAGGCATAAGTTTACAACATTAAATGATAATCTTTAGTAAAATCAAAGGACGTTTTTAGGTAAAATTTCCAACAAAGGCATATCATTAATTCCAGGGATTAGAAACCCAAGGGAGAAAATGAGAGTTGCAGGAGGAAGCCCGAGAATAAATAACCAAATGACATTCAGGAAGCAACAACAAAAGACTCATCTGGTTCTGCCAGAGATTGGACGTTTCTTAAAACAACTATTCCGGGATGAGCAGTGGATTTTCACGTGAGATAATGCAGCAGCAGCTCTGCACACGTCAGCTTATACACATTCAGAGCACACGTTTTTTTAAGATTCTGTTTTTCCAGAACCACTCTCAGTACCAAATTCTGTATCAATCAGGGTTCAACCAGAGGCCAAGCCAGTAGGAGATATATATACGTGTGCGTGTGTGTGTGTGCGTGTGTGTGTGTATAAACAGTTGAAGTGGCTTGTGCAAATGTGGGAGCTGGCTAAGCAGGCTCCGTAAGGCTGTTGACACCATACCTGATTCCGGAGCTCGAAGTCCACAGGGCAGGCAGTCAGGGAAGATCCAGAGCAGGCTCAAACCCACAGGCACAAGCTGGCACCCCCCAAGAACGGACTAAAGCCTGAGGCCTTGGCGACCTGAAGAAGCCAGGGCCCCTCATCATGGCGGTAAACACGCACACTGGGCCCGAGGAACCTCGTCATGGCGCTAAACACACACACCTGGCCCGAGAATCGCATCATGGCGCTAAACACACACACCTGGCCCGGGCGGCCAACACGGAGCTAAACACACACAGTGGTCCCGGGAATCGGAGCAGCTAACAGGGGAGCCAGGGGACTGTAGAGCAATTGCAGGCCTAGCTGCTGCTTCACACCCACAAGGTGAATCGGCAGCTCAGCAAGAGCGCGTGGGAGCTACACAATGGTTGCCGCTTCTCTTTGCCTTCCAACTCTCTCAGGAATCTCCACTGTGGCCCACCTTAACCAGAAACATACAAGAAGGGGAATTCTGAGAAATGTAGTTCAGCCTAGCCAAACCGACACATTCTTTAATGGTTATGTGTCTCTTTAGCCCCTCCTATTGTTCTTGAGTTAGCATTAGTAAATTACACTTTTCCCCAGGAAAATTATGCACAATGACCAGAAAATGTAGTATCTTTGTTAACTGATTGCTTAGTATTTGAGATATGTTTTGTGGTCTAATACATGATCAGTTTCTATAAATGTTCCATAAGTGCTTGGAAATAATGTGTATTCTCTAAAACTGATTGCAGAGTATACATATACATACATGATCAGGTGGATTAACTGGGTTGTCCAATTTTCTATACACAAGTTTTTTATTTACGTGCTCAATTACTGACAGAGGTATATTAAAAATCTCCCTCTATCAATTTCTCCTATTAGTTATATCAATTTTTGCATTATCAATTTTAAAGCTCTAATTTTTTAGATGCATATCAGTTTATAAACTATTACATCTTCCTGGTGAATCATTCCTTTTAGCATTCAGTAATGACCTTTTTATACCTAATGATATTATTCTTTGCCTTAAAGTCTATCCTGTCCAAAGTTAATATTGCTATGATTTTAATTATGCTTTTTTCCTAACCTTGGGGTTTCTTTTTTAATTTTATTTATTTTTGGCTGTGTTGGGTCTTCATTGCTGCAGACAGGCTTTCTCTAGTTGTGGTGAGCAGGGGCTACTCTCTGTTGCAGTGCACGGGCTTCTCATTGTGGTGGCTCCTCTTGTGGAGCATGGGCTGTAGGCGCGCAGGCTTCAGTAGTTGCAGCACACAGGCTTCAGTAGTTGTGGCGCACAGGCTCAGTAGTTGTGGCACACGGGCTTATGTGCTTCGTGGCACGTGGGATCTTCTTGGACCAGGGATCGAACCTGTGTCCCCTGCACTGGCAGGCGGATTCTTATCCACTGAGCCACCAGGGAAGTCCCCCCTGCCCCTGGGGTTTCTTTTACTTACTTGCCAGCTCAGCTATGCATTTTTAAAAGATATTTGTTATATGTGATCCATTATTTCTGGTGTGTGTAGCAGGATATCTAACTTGGCATAGTCATAGATCTTGAAGTTCTCAAACTTCAAGAAGAAAATGAAACATATACTCACCTTCAAACAGAAATCTCTTATTATGTTTGATAGGCCATCAGAATGGCAGAATAAATTACACAACGTATGCATCGCCAAGGCCCCATCTTGCCAGTGAAGGTGTCAAACCATATTAATTATAGGGCTCAGTCTGAATGTACTCACTTTCTATCTCCAACAGACAAGAAAAAAATATGCTTTTTCAAACAATACACTCCCACGGCTTCCCCCGAAGATTCTGATATGGCCCCCATCCCTGAAGGTGGTTCCCTCACAGCTGAAAATCACTGGTTTATGATATCTCCAAAGAAGATTACAGTTTAAAGATGGAAATATTTTTAATAGTTTGGTATTCCTCCTCCCATCCCTCAACCACTCACAGATGTTGTACTTTCCTCTGGTATTCTATGGGTTCTTTTCAATATGTTTACAAACTGCTCAGGTCTCCTGGTTAGGTGGCAACCAAGAGACCAACACTAGGCTCAAATCCAGTTACTACCTGGCAGTGTGTGAGTCCCGCCACTGGAGCCAAATCCTATCAGCTGACATTTAACCTAGTCTTACCAATAGCAGTTTACTAGGGACTTCCAATACCCACATTATACATCTGCTCATGGTGTGAATTGGGGTCTACTTTTCTCTACTACTCACTATGAATTTCAAGGGTCGTGGCAAAGATTGTGTCAGTGATTTGGGCCAACTGTTTACAAGGAGAGAAAGCCTTAATTCTTGTTAAGCGACCTTGGTGTCTGATTTACTCAACTTGTCAAATTTATGTACTACATAGAAAGCCTTTAAAAACTCATTAAAATCAATGCTTCCATCTTTGTTTAAGTCCATCCTTTCGGTGAGCTCATCTAACTGGGAATCATCAACACAGACACGGTAGTGACTTTTGAAAAGTTTCCATATGCTACGAAATTCTTCCATGGAGATCAGGCCTAAAAGAATATAGGAGAAGGTCATGAGTGTTCATTTTAAGACCCACCTTAGAGAGGGGTGGGGAAAGCCATACTGACTGAATAGTCCCAATTAGCAGCTCACTAACATGCCTGACCATCGAGACACTGAAGGAAATGGAAAAGTAAGATTGTAAATATAAGAAACAATATGTCACTTTCAACTACCAAGTGATCCTGAGATTCTTCTAAAGTTGGAATGAGTGAACAGTGAAGGAATGGGGCGGGGGAGATTGTAGATGTGGTACTATATGTAGCATAGAAATTACAAGATCTAAAGCCTAAGGGAGAGGGACATGGAAGGAGGGCAGAGAGGAGAGCTACATCAAAGCAGAGGGAGAATTAACCCTGGGATTCAAAAAGAGGATTGCGAACAGTGGCTCTGCCATTTTCTATAGGCAGTAATTTACTTTTGTGTTTTGATTATTGATTTTTTGGTATTCAATGGTCTCTGCAGTTGGGGATCATCTGATGATTTTTTTTAAGTTTGAAAATAAATAATTGCGCATCAAAGCTAAGCAGAAAATGAGTTCTTAGTCCCCAAAACAGAATCAGAACTCTAGGAATGATTTTTATTGCCAGGAATAAGTACAATTTTTAAATGGACAGTGAATTATCTTTTCATCTGTGCTGGTGATTTATAAAAGGAGCTATTCTTGTCTGACTAATGGATATATAAGCCTATACTATATGGACTCGAATAGAGAGTCTGTGGCCAAACTAAAAAACACAATAATATTAAACATGAGTTTATCCCTACCCCCCACCCCTGAGTTAAATCAAGTTTGGATGAAGAATGCAATAGATGAAAACAGAATTCTGGTTTAAAAAAACAGACTAGCCTTTGCTTTCTATTGCTACTGAACCAATCAAAGTGAACCTACCTGAGTGATTAGAGTCAATGACATTAAAGATGATTTGCAGGTCAGATCGGTATCTGTACACTGTTTCAATCAGAGTAGACTGAACCTAAAATAAAGACTAAGTGTTAAGACATATAGAATTTATAACAGGTCAATTTTAGTAAAAGTAACAAACACACAACATGGTCACCAATTCGAAGTATGTGATTTAGATAGAAATTTGAGAAGGCAGGCCTTCCTTGGAGGCCCAACCCTCTTAAATCAGATAAAAGACCATGCTCTTGCGTTCTTTAGCGCCTGCAGTCTCTGTCCCTTAGGGGACGGGCCAAAGCGAATCTGTGTGCCAGGCTCTGCACTGACAGCTTCTATGGATTATTTAATTCAGTCCTCAATGTAGTGGAATAACTGAGGACATGGAAAGGAGACGTGACCCATGAGCCGCCCCCCAGCAAACCGGGGGCATGCGAATAAGCCAGAACTGCAAACAGTCCTGGATGCTTTGAGCCCCCCGCCCCCTGGCAAACAGGGGGCCTGTGAAGAAGCATTGAGTGCTTTGGGCACTGATCCATGAGATGTCCTCAGTATAATCAGAATGGTGGGAACACAAGGAAATGTCCTTGTGCTGCTTTTGCGCTCAAGGACGAAGCACGGCATGTCTTCAAGAAAGCCCATTGTTGCTTGTATAATCAATAAAAGCATATGTTTCTGCTTTGGCATTTCTGGAACGTTAAGAAAACAAGTCTTAAAATGAAAACACAGATAATGCTTAAAAGCTACCACAGCAGGAGAGACGGCGCTGTATTGCCTGAGCGAGCGGCAGCCCTCTACTGCTGTGCCTCGGCATAATTCATCTCGTGTGATGAGCTTGCTTTCGGCCCTGTCATAAGATAACTGCAACACCTCAACAATAGCCCCAAGGAACAGAACTATTATTATGCCCATTTTACAGGCTGGAAGACAGAGAGGTAAAGTAAGTTTCCCAAGGTTCACATAGCTGGTAAGTGGGATTTGAATCTTGGCCTGAAGCCAAGGCCTGGGAGCTCAGCCACCATGGTAAAATGTCTCTCAAGTGAAGCCAAAAGCCTCCTTTCTGTGGATATTTTAGTTTCCCACGTGCAGTTTTACTTCCCTTTTCCTGCTCAACTTCTCAACTCTCCTGCAAACAATCACCCCAGTTCTAGTTCCCATCAGCTCACTTTCAGCCCAATATTATAACTAATTGCTGATGAGTTGTTAACTAATAAGTACTGGGGGGTCTGACAACTCTCCCTGGGATATTCCCATTTTAATAAGAAATTCTAAATTTTAAAATTCTTTAAGGTATAAGATGTCATATCAGTAAGTCTATACTTACTGACAGTTAATAGGAGTATGTTGAGTATTTTAAAGAGTATTATATGAAAGAATAGATGTCATATATGCCCTTCTGGTGGACAGCACTTAAGAGAAGAATCACATATGTGACACAGATTTGCTTGCAGAAGCCTTTTCTTCTTTTTTCTTTTTGCCTATCCTTAGAACACACAAACTTCCTGAACAGATCACAATGTATCTGGAAGATCCCCCTTAGGTCTTTCCTAAGAGTGCCATGCCCACCCATTAGACGATTCCACTCCCAACTTTTCAAAGAACTAAGGAACTCTTAAAAGTCGTCCAAAGGCTGTTTGACGCCAGCCAGGTTTTAGCCGGGGGCTGTGTTTCACTTACCTCTTTCACAGGTTTCTGAATGTGGATATCCTGGAAGCTGGACATGTAGTCAACATTTCCATCTTTGTCTGTGGTTACCAGATGTGAACTCAGGGATCTCCATGGCAAGTTTAGCCCCAAAATGTTCTCCATGGAAAAAGCCCACTGGCCCACAGAAAGTTTTCCTAACGACAACAGCAACAAAGCCCATAAAATTGGTTGATAATTTGATAAAAGATGCAACCTCATCAATGGAGCAAGCAGACAGCCTTGGTTTTGAGGCCTGGGTGCCTCTGCTCCCCTTTATGATCTGTCCTACCAGACCCCCCGACTCTGAGGGAGGAATAACCTTTGGGGTTCTGCAAGTCTTTCCTTTACTGTTATGGGTAAGCAATCAGAATTTGGGTATACTATATTTTTTCCCTTTTTTTTTTTGTGGTACGCGGGCCTCTCACTGCTGTGGCCTCTCCCATTGCAGAGCACAGGCTCCGGACGCACAGGCTCAGCGGCCACGGCTCATGGGCCCAGCCGCTCCGCGGCATGTGGGATCCTCCCGGACTGGGTCACGAACCCGTGTCCCCTGCATTGGCAGGCAGACTCTCAACCACTGCGCCACCAGGGAAGCCCCGCTTTTCTTATTAACAAAGTAAGGTATGTTTATAATAGAAGATTTGAAAACACAAAAGGACATAAAGGATAAAAGATTAATTTTATTTTTAACATTTGGGCATATTGTTCATGTCTCATTTTCCCAGGTAATATCCTTTCATCCCCTAAAATTATACGTGGTTTTTTGAAATATAAATACCTTTATTTTTTCTGATTATTAAAGATATGTTCTTCCATGTATATAAACATGTATATATAAATGTATATATATTTTATCTTTCTTAAAGCCAAATATACTTTATACCATGTTTTACATACGTGTATTACATATGGCAACACACACACATAACAAACATATATATTCTAGCCTGAATTTTTACTTACAATAAATCATGGACATGCATCTACGTTAATAAACATAGATCTACATCATTCTTTTAACGGCTGTGAAACTATTCCATTATTTTCTTAGGATCATTCCTAGAAGTGGAATTGCTGGATCAAAGGGTATGTACATTTTTAAGCCTTTTGATATATATCGCCAAACTGCTCTCAAGAAAGAGTAGCCAGGGGGCTTCCCTGGTGGCGCACTGGTTAAGAATCCGCCTGCCAATGCAGGGGACACGGGTTCGAGCCCTGGTCCGGGAAGATCCCACATGCGGTGGAGCAACTAAGCCCGTGCGCCACGACTACTGAGCCTGCACTCGAGTCCGCGTGCCACAACTACTGAGCCCGCGTGCCACAACTACTGAAGCCCGCACACCTAGACCCCGTGCTCCGCAACAAGAGAAGTCACCGCAATGAGAAGCCCATGCACCACAATGAAGAGTAGCCCCCACTTGAGGCAACTAAAGAAAGCCCACGTGCAGCAACGAAGACCTAATGCAGCCATAAATAAACAAACAAACAAATAAATAAATTTATTAAAAAGCAAAAAAGAGAAAGAAAGAGTAGCCAGGGACTTCCCTGGTGGTGCAGTGATTAAGAATCCGCCTGCCAATGCAGGGGACCTGGGTTCGATCCCTAGTCCAGGAGGATCCCACATGCCGCGGAGCAACTAAGCCCATGTGCCACGACTACTGAGCCTGTGCTCCAGAGCCCACGAGCCACAACTACTGAAGCCCGCGCACCTAGTCCGCACGCTCCACAACAAGAGAAGCAACCACAATGGGAAGCCCACGCACTGCAAGGAAGAGTAGCCCCTGCTTGCCACAACTAGAGAAAGCCCGCATGCAGCAATGAAGACCCAACACAGCCAAAAATAAATTAATTTTTAAAAAAAAGAGTAGCCATTTTACATTCCCACCAAGACGATTCCCCAAACACTTACCTGCTAAGGACATAATTCTTTTTTTTTTTTAATTGAAGTTTAACGCATACAGAAAAGTTCACAAAACAAATACAGAACTCAGTGAATTATCACAAAGGAGTTTCTTATGCAACCACCACCAAGGACAAGAAATACAATATTGCCAATATCCAAAAGCCCCCTCTGTGGACCCTCATAATTACTATCACCTCCCACTTTCCCAAGGAGAGTCACTATATTGATTTCTAACACTATAATTTACTTTTTGCCTTTTTTGATCTATATATAAACAGAATCATAAAGTAAATATTTTGGGAGGAATCTTACTTCCTTTGCTCAACACTAAGTTTATGAGATTCAGCCATGTTCCATTTAGTTGTAGTGTCTTCATTTTCATTGATGTATAGTATTCCACATATTCAAAATTTATATACCCATTCTATTGTTGGTGGACATTGGATTATCTACAGTTTGGTGCTATTATAAACAGTGCTGCTAAGAACATTCTGTACATGCTCCTTTGGTGCATTAAACCTATAGCTCAATTTGGGGAGAATTTATATCTTGACAACTTTGGCCCTTGAACATAGTAATACCCACCCATGTATTTCAGCTCTTTTTTATTTCGTTTAATAATATTTTAGAAATCTCACACATCAATCATTTGGTTTCCTTCTCGGTACTTGATTATCTATTGTGAATGGTATCTTTTAAGATTTTCATTATCCCTAAGTTAATGGCTGCCTATACCAGTTATCAGTTTACTTCCACCCACTTAAAAATCTACCTTTCTTTGCCGTGTTTTGTGATATTGGAGCTGAACCCTGTAAATATTTCTCCTTTGGCACCTGGCATAATGCTAGGCTTTGTCAGCAGAGGGTGCAGGAAGAATGCTCTAAGACATAGCAGAAGAAACGGCTCTGGTGTACTTTGCTTCTTGCTTCTACAGCATAGCATGGCTGCTAGGTGTGTGGGAAATGCAGTGGCACCCATTCGCTAGTGAATTTCATGGACACCACAGTGGGTGGTTCCCTTGCCAGCAGTGTGTGGGAGACACAGTGGTGCATAGCCCAAAGAGAGTTTTGATGGCACCACAGTAGGTGGCTCCATTCTCTTCCTAGCCCACTAGCTACAGACCAACTCTGACCTGAGACACCTCAGTGAACTTTCACCCCATCCAGCGGGCCAGAGTGACACCCTCTCCAATGAGGTCTGAATCTTAGCCTTTGTTGGAAGTAGGGGACTCTTCCAAGCTTGTTCCTTCCTTGGATACTCTCTCTCAGCCTTAGAGACAGTAGTTGTTCCCTACACTTTCTGTTCTTGTATTCTTTAGAGTTCTCTTTTATTCCTACTAGTAATT
>NW_020171822.1:516197-525015 GCF_003031525.2 Neophocaena asiaeorientalis asiaeorientalis | reverse complement strand
AATTAATCATGTTTTACTAGTTTATAATTCTTTATATTTTTTCCTTGTTCAAATTACTGATGTGGTTTCTTTCTCCTGAATAGATTCTGACTGATACACCAGTATATGGAAGTGCAATCAATTTCTGTTTATTGACCTTGAGGTTCTACAACTTGCTAAATTCACTTATTAATTCTAACAGTTTTTCTGTGGATTTATTTGGCATGTTGTCTATGCACAGTGACATTTTATTTCTTCTTTCTAAGCCTTATCATTTTATTTAACTTGCCTTATTGTACTGGCTAGCATCCCTAGTACAAAGTTGAACAGAGTCTTGAGAGGGGGCCTCTTATTAGTTTCCTATTGCTGCTCTAACAAATTACCATAGAGTTAGTGGCTTAAAATAACACATATTTATTCTCTTACAGTTCTGGAGGTTAGAAGTACAAAATCAGTTTCACTGGGCCAAAGTCAAGTGTCAGCAGGGCTGGTTCCTTCTGGAGGCTCTGAAGGGAGAATCTCTTTCCTTGCCTTTTTCAGCTTCTAATGGCTGCCTATATTCCTTGGCTTGGGGCACCTTCCTCCATTTTCAAAGGGCATTATTTCAATATCTGCTTCCATCATCACATCACATTCTCCTCGGATTCTGACTCTTCCTATGTCCCTCTTATAAAGACCATTGTGATTACACCAGACCCACCTAGATAATGCAGGATAATCTCCTCAGGTCAAGATCTTTAACTTAATCACATCTGCAAAGTCCCTTTTGCCAAATAAGGTAACAGTCACAGATTCTGGGGATTAGAATGTGGATATATTATGGGAAGGGACATTATTCAGCCTGCTACAGCATCCTTCCCTCATTCCCAAACTTAGAAGGAAAGGTTTCAACATGTCTCCATTAAGTATGCTATTTTCTATAGGCTTTGGTAGATATCCTTGATGAGATTAAGGAAGTTTACTTCCATTTTTAGTTTTCTAAATGTTTTTTAAACCCATGAAACCAGGGCGAAATACATGAAACAATTTTTTTCTTGAGAGAATTATATTACCTCTTTAAGTTTTGTTAAGTGGTGAATTACACTGATTGATTTTCAAATGCTAAAACAACCTAGAATTCCTAGTGTTCCTAGAATAAACTAAACTCTGTTCTGATACACTAACCTTTTGCTATTATTTCATTATTTCTTCCAGGATTTTTTTCATCTAAATGTATGAGTGATATTAGCTTTTAATTTTCCTTTTCCATAATGTTCTTGTTAGGTTTTGGTATCAAGGTTATGCTGACCTCCTAAAGTCATCTTGAAAGTGTTCCCTTGAGAATTCCCTGGTGGTCCAGTGGTCAGGACTCCGCGCTTTCACTGCCAAGGGCACGGGTTTGATCCCTGGTCTGGGAACCCTCAAGCCATGTGGCACAGCCAAAAAAAAAAAGAAAGTGTTCCCTCTATTTCTATTCTCTGGAAGAGTTTCTGTAACACTGGTTTCATTTCTTTCTTAAAATATTAAACATGCATACTGTAATGGCTAATGAAGCTATATGAGCTCAGAGCTTTCTATGTGGAAAGTTTCAAAATTTCAGATCCAATTTCTTTAATAGTTATAAGATTGTTCAGATTTTCTATTTCTTTTTGTGTCAGTTTTTATAAGTGTATGTGTACATATATATTTTAAGAATGTGTCCATTTAATCTAAAGTTTCCATTTATTAGCATAAGAATTTCCATAATATATCTTATGATCTTTTTAATGTCTGTAAAGTCTGTAGTAATGTCCCCCCTTTCAATCCTGGCATCAGTTATTTGGTCTCTCTTTCTTTCTCTCCTTATGAGGGTTATATCAACATTTTCTTCAAAGAACCATTTTTTGTTACTTTGTTAATCACAGTTTCATCTTTTAAAATATATACATTGAAGGATATCAATGCCTCCCTAATTTGCATCCCATAAGTTCTGATATGTTGTATTTTCATTACTCAATTTCAGCATTCTAACTTCCACTGTGATTTCTTCTTTGATCCAAGGGTTATTTAGAAGTGTATTTCTCATTTCCAAGCCCAAAGGGATTTTCTAGCTACCTTATGTAATTGAGTTGTAGCTCAATTCACTATGTCAGAGAATTTATTCTATATGTTTCCAATACAAAATTTGTTGAGATTTACTTTATGTTCCATTTAATGGTCAATTTTTGTAAATGTTCCATTTGTGCTTGACAGCAATGTATATTCTGCAATGTTGGATGCAGAGTTCTATATATTAAATATGTCTTTTAGGGAACATTAGCTAATCTTTTTGTTTGTTTATACTTTCGGTTCCTGTGAGAGAGGAGTGTTAAAATCTCCCACTATGATGGTAGGTTTTTCTACTTCTACTTGTTCAGTGCATTTTTGTTTTACATATTTTTGAAGGAGGCTATATTAGTAGGTGCATACACATTTAGAATGGATTTAGTTGGAAAACTGAATATTTTATCATAAAGTGTTCCTTTAATTTTCTAGTAATGTATATCTCCTTGAAGTCTACTTTGTCTGATATTAATACAGCTGTTCCCACTTTGTTTTTGTTAGTGTTTTCATGTTGTATCTTTTCGTAAATTTTATTTTCAATGTTTTGTACAGATTTCCCCTGACGTAAAATGCAGTTACATCCCAATAAACCTATCATAAGTTTAAGATATTGTGAGTAAAAAATGCATTTAATATTTACATCTAACCTACTGAACAGCATAGCTTAGCCTAGCCTACCTTAAATGTGCTCAGAACACTTACATTACCCTATAGTTGGGCAAAATCATCTAACACAAAACGTATTTTATAGTAAAGTGTCGAATATCTCATGTAATTTATTGAATACTGTACTGAAAGTGAAAAACAGAATGGCTGTATGGGTATGGAATGGTTGTACGTGTATTGGTTGTTTACCCTTGTGATCTTGTGGCTGACTGGGAGCTGTGGCTCAATGCTACTACCCAGCATCATGAGAGAGCATTGTACCACATATTGCTAGCCTGGGAAAAGATCAAAATTCAAAATTCGAAGTATGGTTTCTACTCAATGCATATGGCTTTCACACCATTTTAAAGTTGAAAAATTGTAAGTTGAACCACCATAAATTGGGGACCACCTGTATATATGACTCTACTGTCTACTGGCTTCTGCTGCAACTGCTGAGAAGTCTGATGTCACTCTAATTGTTGTCTCTGTAGCACCGTGTGTTTCCTCTGCTTGCTTTTAAGATTTTCTCTTCACTGTTGGTGCTCTGCAGTTTCACCACAAGTGTGTGTAGGTGTGAATTTAATTTTATTTACCCTATTTGAGAATCACTGTTCCTCTTTACCTGTGAATTTGAGTCTTTCAACAGTATTGGAAAAGTCTCAGCCATCATCATGTCAAATATATTCTCTCTTACATTCTCTCCTCCTGTGGCCCCTCCTGCTGCGGAGCACAGGCTCTGGACGTACAGGCCCACTGGCCATGGCCCACGGGCCCAGCCGCTCCGCGGCACGTGGGATCCTCGCGGACCGGGGCACAAACCCGTGTCCCCTGCACTGGTGGGCGGACTCTCAACCACTGTGCCACCAGGGAAGCCCTCTAATTCTTTTTTAAGCAATGTCTAATCTTCTGTTAAACCCACTCACTATGTTTTCTTAATGAGTTTTTATATCTATATAAAATAAAAATGGTTCTTCTTTAAATCATTTTCAAATGCGTATTTGTGATTCCATCTTTCATTTCTTTAAACATTTTCTTTGTCAGTAATTTTTTATTTTGTATTTGATAATTCCAATATATGATGTCCTTGGGAAACTAATCTGTTGCTTAGTGTTTCTGCTGACTCTCTCTCGTGGTAGCTTGTCCCCTTGTTTGTTTGGTGATCTTCGGTTGTGACCTCACATTAGTTGATCTTAATCTCTGGATATACTAGTGGCCCAAATTAGGGACACTTCCCATGAAGACGGATTTGCATTTGCTTGCCAGGAGTTGGGGGCACTACAGACCTAGGACTACTTTAGTCACTTTGAGGATCTAGGCTTAATGTTGTCAGTCTCAAATTCAGCTTATCCATCTTTCTACTATCCTATGGTTTAGTCTCAGGATTGACTGCTACACCAATATTAGTATTTGCCCCCAGGACAATCTAGCCTTTTGTGCTTGCTTGCTGTTCCATGTTCCAACATGTGGTTTTAAAAATCCTTTAATGGAGAGAGGAAATGCAGCCTAGAGATTTATCTTAATTACTGTGAGGCTGGTAAATGCGTTAAACTAATGTATCCTCTAGAATCTAGCTGTTTCTAAACAGGAGGACCTTCCAGAGTGTCTAGTCAAACATACTACCAGAAGAGGAGTCTAATTCTGGGTTGCTGTTGTTTTTTTAAGTTGAAAGAAGCTTACTGAAAAGGAGGAATATGCTTTTGTCCAAGCATATAATGGATTATATTTCATTTTTATCTCTATCATTCCTTGCTGGTAAAAGTAGAAAACTGAAATCTTAAGGAAACAAAGAAAATGAAAACTAATTTGTATGTAACCTGGTATGTTAAGAAATCGTAAGCATTACATAATTTTTTTTACCTGATTTACTGCTGTCTTGAAGTTGGAAAACACGAATGAGGTCAGTTTTTTGTGAAATCATTCTCTCTTTTAACATCCTGATGGCTCTACTTTCAACAGCATTCATCCTATGTTAAGAAAATAATTATTGGGTGAAAGTTACATAAGTCATCCTGTTCTGTTTCATTTTAATATGATTTGTTGCCACTCACCAGTTTCTACATTAAATGAACTGTCTAACTTAACAAATAGCATATTACTAGGTGGTGAATGTGTTTATATGTATGTGTGTGTGAAATTTTAAAAGGATTATCACTGATGTTTTCTTTTTGATTTCAAAGATTCACATGAGGGCTTCCCTGGTGGCGCAGTGGTTGAGAGTCCGCCTGCCGATGCAGGGGACATGGGTTCGTGCCCCGGTCCGGGAAGATCCCACATGCCGCGGAGTGCTTGTGCCCGTGAGCCATGGCCGCTGAACCTGCGTGTCCGGAGCCTGTGCTCCGCAATGGGAGAGGCCACAACAGTGAGAGGCCCGCGTACCGCAAAAAAAAAAAAAACCAAAAATAAAACAAAGATTCACATGAACAATTAGTGTACGAGAATATCCAAGACAAGAAGGAAAACAAAGAGGGACTTGCTATAGCAGATGTTGAAATTTACCTTAAAGTTACTTAAACAAAACAGCAGGTATTGACACAAGAGAAGACAGATACATACATGAATAGAATACAATTTTCATAAATATAGTGAACTATAATATATATGGGAACAATATATATGACAAAGGAGGTATTAAAATTCAGTAGAAAAGGACGATTTTTAAAAATAGTGCTAGCACAATTAATGTCTGGATGTTAAACTTCTACCTCAGACCATTTACAAAAATAAATTCAAAATAAAGGAGGAACAAAGTAGTCATGAGTCACCCCCAAAAAGCAAAATGGCAGATGTAAATCCAACCATATCAATAATAACATCGTATTTGAATGGATTAAATAAATAAAAAAGCAGAGATTGTGAGACTGAATTAAAAAAATAAGATCCAACTATATGTTGTCTACAGGAGACACACTTTAGTTTCAAAGATACAAAGAGTTTGAAAGGAAAAAGTATACCATGCAAACAGCAATCAGAAGAGAGTTAGAGTGGCCATACTAATAGGAGACAAAATAGACTTTAAGACAAAAGCTATTACTAGAGAAAAAGAGGGATATTTTATAATGATAAAAGAACCAATCAGTCAAGAAGATGAAATAATTATAAAACATATATGAAACTAACAACAGAGCCCAAAGCTACATGAAACAAAAACTGACAGAACTGAGGGGGCAAATAGACAATTCAACAGTAACAGTTGGGGACTTCAGTACTCTACTTTCAATAACAGATAGAACAACTAGGCAGAAAATCAAAAAGGATATAAAAGACTTGAACAGCACTATAAACCAATTGGATCTAACAGATTTGTATAAAACATTTCACCCAACATCAGCAGAATATATATTCTTCTAAAGCATATATGGAATATTCTCCACAATAAGACCCCATGTTAGGCCATAATGTAAGTCTCAATAGATTTAACATGATTAAAACCATACAAAGTATCTTTCCTGACTACAAATAAATAAATAAATTAGAGATTAATAACAAAGAAATTGGGAAGATCACCATGTAAGGAAATTAAGCAATACAATCCTAAATAACCAATGGGTCAAAGAAGAAATCACAAAAGAAATAGAAAATACTCTAAGATGAATGAAACTGTAAATACAACATGCCAAAACATATGAGATGCAATTAAAGCACTGCTTAGAGGAAAATATATATCCATAAATACCTATATTAAAAAAGAAAGATATCAAATCAATAGCATAATGTCTATCTTCAAAAGCTAGAAAAAAAAAGATTAAACTAAAATCCAAAGCAAATACATGGATGGAAATAATAAAGAACAGATGAGAAATACATGAAATAGAGAAATAAAAAAACAATAGAGAAAATCAACAAAACCAAAAATTGGTTCCTCGAAAAGATCAATAAAATTGACAAACTTTTAGCTAGACTGGCTAAGGAAAAAAAAAAAAGACCCAAATTTCTAAAATCAAATGATTTTAGAAAGAGGGGTCATCACATCTGACCTCATAGAAATAAAAAGTATAAGGGAATACTATGAACAATTGTACACCAACAAATTAGATAACGGACAAATTCCTATAAAGATACAAATTACCAAAATTGGCTAGGAAGAAATAGAAAACTGAACATACCTGGAACAAGGAACAAGACTGAATAAGTAATCAAACAACTTCTCACACAAAAAAGCTCAGGGCCAGATGGCTTCACTGGTGAATTCACCAAACATTTAAAGAAGAATTAATACCAATCATTCACAAACTCTTCCAAAAAATAGAAAAGGTGGGAATACCACCCATCTTATTATATAAAGCCAGTATTACCATGATACCAAAACCAAAGATCACAAGAAAATTACAGACCAATAACTCTTATGAATATAGATGGAAAATCCCCAACAAAATACTAGCAAACTGCATCTAGCAATATATAAAAAGGATCATATACCATTAACAAGTGGGATGTATCCCAAGAATGCAAGGTTTGTTTAACATCTCAAATTAATCAATGTAACACATCATATTAATAGAATAAAGAACAAAATCCACATGATCATCTCAATACATTCAGAAAAAGTATTTGACAAAATCCAACACTCTTCATGATAAAAACAGTCAACAAACTAGGCATGGAAGGGAACATCCTCAACCTGATAAGGGGCGTCTACAAAAAACACATAGCTAATATACATAATGCTGAAAGAGTGAATATGTCCCTCTTAAGATCAGGAAGAAGACAAGGGTATCTGCTCTCACCACTTCTGTTCAATATTGGTTTGGAGGTCCTAGCCAGGCAGTTAAGCAAGAAAAGAAAGTAAAAGGCATCCAGATTGGAAAGGAAGAAGTAAAACTATCCGCACTCACAGATATGATCTTGTATATAGAAAATCCCATAGATTCCACTAAAAACTATTAGAACTTTGTACAGCAACTATACTTCAATAAAAAAGAGAAATTAAAAAAACTATTAGAACTAATAAAGAAGTTCATTAAGATTGCACAACATACAAAAATCAACTGTATTTCTATACATTATAAATGAATAATCCAAAAATGTAATTAAGAAAACAATCCCAGTTCTCGCTCCCTCTAGTGATAACACCAGAATCACAACTAGCTGCTGAACAATCATCGACAGGAAGACACTGGAACTCACCAAAAAAGATACCCCACATCCAAAGACAAAGGAGAAGCCACAATGAGACTGTAGGAGGGGCGCAATCACAGCAAAATCAAATCCCATAACTGCTGGGTGGGCGACTCACAGACTGGAGAACAGCTATAACACAGAAGTCCACCCACTGGAGTGAAGGTTCTGAGACCCACATCAGGCTTCCCAACCTGGGGGTCCAGCAATGGGAGCAGGTGTTCCTAGAGAATTACACTTTGAAGGCTAGTGGGATTTGATTACAAGACTTTGACAGGACTCGGGGAAACAGAAACTCTACTCTTGGACAGCACACACAAAGCAGTGTGTGCATCGGGACACAGGGGAAGGAGCAGTGACGCCACAGGAGACTGAACCAGACCTACCTGGCTAGTGTTGGAGGGTCGCCTGCAGAGGCGGAGCATGGCTGTGTCTCACCGTGAGGACTATTATAGGGGTCCCAGAAGGCGAAGAGAGAGAGAAAGGACCACAGAAAATTGTTGAAGAGATTATAGTCGAAAACTTCCCTAACATGGGAAAGAAAATAGCCACCCAAGTCCAGGAAGCACAGCAAGTCCCATACAGGATAAACGCAAGGAGAAACACACTGAATACTACAAAGCTACAGTAATCAAGACAATATTGTACTGGCACAAAAACAGAAACATAGGTTAATGGAGCAAGATAGAAAGCCCGGAGATAAACCCACGCACCTATGGTCAACTAATCTTTGACAAAGGAGGCAAGGATATACAATGGAGAAAAGACAGTCTCTTCAATAAGTGGTGCTGGGAAAACTGGACAGCTATATGTAAAAGAATGAAATTAGAACAATGGCTAACACCAAACACAAAAATAAACTCAAAATGAATTCAAGACCTAAATGTAAGACTGGACACTGTAAAACTCTTAGAGGAAAACATAGGAAGAACACTCTTTGACATAAATCACAGCAAGATGTTTTTTGATCCACCTCCTAGAGTAATGGAAATAAAAACAAAAATAAACAAATGGG
>NW_020171822.1:466407-516156 GCF_003031525.2 Neophocaena asiaeorientalis asiaeorientalis | reverse complement strand
GACTGTCATACAGAGTGAAGTAAGTCAGAAAGAGAAAAACAAATATCGTATATTAATGCATGTACGTGGAACCTAGAAAAATGGTACAGATGAACTGGTTTGCAGGGCAGAAGTTGAGACACAGATGTAGAGAACAAACGTATGGACACCAAGGGCAGAAAGCCGCTGGCGGGTGGGGATGGTGGTGTGATGAATTGGGCGATTGGGAGTGACATGTATACACTGATGTGTATAAAATTGATGACTAACAAGAACCTGCTGTATAAAAAAATAAATTTAATTTAATTTAAAAATTAAAAAAAAAACAATCCCACTTACTACAGCACCAAAAAGAATAAAACACTTAGAAATGAATTTAACAAAGGAAGTCCAAGACTTGCACACTGAAAAGCACAAAATATTTTTCAAGGAAATTAAAGAAGATCAAAATAAATAGAACAATATGGACTGGAATATTTAATATTGTTAAAATGGCAATAGCCCGAAATTGATATTACATATTCAAAATAATCCCTATCAAAATCCCAGTGGGCATTTTTGCATAAGTTGACAAGCTGATTCTAAAATCACATGGAAAACAATCTTAAAAGAGAAGACTCAAATTCAACTCACCTTTCCCAATTTCAAAGTTACCAAAAAGCTACAGTAATCAAGACAGGGTGTTACTCACATTACGATAGTCATATAGGTCAATGGAGTACAACTTAAAGTTCAGAAATAAACCCATACCTTTATGGTCAATTGATTTTTGACAACTGTGCCAAGACAGTCAAATAGAGGAAGGATAGTCTTTCCCACTGATGTTGCTGGGAAAATTGAATATCCACATTTTAAAAAATAAGGTTGGACCCTTACCTCACACTATACACAAAAATTAACTCAAAATGGATCAGATATCCAAATATAAGAACTTAATCTATAAAAATAATCTATAAGATTCTCAGAAGAAAACATAAGAATAAAGCCTCATGACTTTGACTTAGGCAGTTGGTTCTTAGATACCTCATCACAAGCAGAAAAGAGAAAACAGATATATTGGATTTCATCAAAATTAAAAACTTTTGTGCTGCAAATAATAACATCAAGAAAGTGAAAAGACATCCCATAGAATGGAAGAGACTATTTGCAAATCATATATCTAATAAGTGACATGAATATAGGATATATGAATAACTCTTACAATGCAATAATAAAAAGAGTAGTAACTCAATTAAAAATGGAAAAAGGATCTGAAAGAGACATTTCACTAAAGAAGATATACAAATGCCCAAAAAGAACATGAAAAGATCCTCAAAGTCATTGGTCATGAGGGAAATGTAAATCAAAACCAAGAGTTCTTACCTCACATCCACTAAGATGGCTATAATCAAAAAGACAGATCATAACAAGGGTTGTCAAGGATGTGGAGAAATTGGAATCTCCATACATTGCTGGTGGGAATGTAAAATTGTGCATCCCCTTGGGAAGAAAGCTTGCAAGTTCCTCAAAATGTTAAACATAACCATTACTATATAAGCCAGCAATTCCACTTTCATGTATATACTCAAGAGAAATGAAAACAAATGTATACACAAAACCCTGTCCACCAACGTTCAAAACAACATTATTCATAGTAGCCAAAAAGTGGAAACAACCCACATTTCTATTAGCTGATAAATGGACAAATAAAATGAGGTCTATTGATACAATGGAATGTTATTCAGCCATTAAAAGGACTGAAGTACTGATACATGTTACAACATGAATGAACCTCAAAAGCACTGTGCTAAGAAAAAGAAGCTAGTCACAAAAGACCACATATTGTGTAATCCTATTTACATGACATTTCCAGAATAGGCAAGTCTATAGGGACAGAAAGTAGATCAGTGGTTAACTAGAGTTGTGATGGGGGGGAGGTGGCCAGGGATGGGGAGGCGATAATGATGAGTGACTACTAATGGATACAAGTTTTCTTTTTAGGATTGAACAAATGTTCAAAAATTAGTTTACGGTGATGTTACACAACTCTGTAAATATACCAAATATCATTGAATTGTATACTTTAATTTGGTGAACTTTCAACAAAGCTGTTAAAATAAATTACAAATATATATGTAATATATATATGTGTGTGTGTGTGTATGTGTGTGTGTGTGTGTGTGTGTGTGTGTGTATAAAATTTATGTGGAGACATTTTTCTACTGAAGGGGAAAATCCAAAAGTTATAATGAAATTATAAAATGTGATTTCATAGAATAAAGCAAAATCAAGACACCAACAAAATATATGCATCATGCCCATAAAAATCCTCCATCCCTCCTATGCAAACAATTCCTAAAAATTTATCAGAAAATGACAAACAGCCCAATATAAAATAGGGGAATACTATAAACAGGAAATTCAAAGAAAAGAAAATGCAATGTTCAAAAATATAACTCAGCTGTCTAAAATATGCTAATTAAAACAATGAGATTTATCATTTTTATCCATCAGCTTGGCAAAAATTAAGAAGAGTAATAACTTATGAGACTAATGAGGATGTGGAGAAATTAATATGTTGTTTTCCAGATTGTTAATTGTTACAACTCTTTTGGAGTATCTAGCAAAATTTTAAACATTATAAATTGTATATTTTGAAATCTTATGTAAAAAAAAAGCACTAAAAACTTATGGATATGTGTATACATATATGTACACACAGACAGACAGACAGACACCCACACACACACACACACACACACACACACACAGAGGAATGTTTGTTATAGTATTGCTTTTAAGTACAAAACCCTAGAACCAATCTGGATGGCCATCAGTTGAATACGATTTAGCTATCCATAATTGTTATGGTATACATATACTACAGAATATTATGCATCTATCAAAAAGAATGAGTTAGGTCTATATGTATGAACTTGGAGTAATGTTCACGATATAATCTTTAGGGAAAGACTCAGTTGCAGAATAGACCGTGCAGTGTGATTCTATCTTTGTTTAAAAAAAAAAAGTATGTATGTTGTTTACTGCCTTTCTCCTCCCACAGGGATATGCTTTGATGAGGGAAAAGACTTTTGCCTATTTTGTTTATTTCAATATCATCTGTGCCTAGAACAGTGTCTGACACATAGTAGGTGCTCAACATTTTTTAAATTCAATGAATGAGTAATTGCTTGTCTATTTTTGTAGGAGCAAGGAGAAGAGGGTGGAAGGATCCTCTCTAGGCTATTAATTTCAGTTGCCTCTGGGGAAAAGAATTACTGAGAAGTAGTGGGAGGGAAGATCATTAACATTTTCTTTATACATCTTTGTTTTGTCTCACTTGTTAACAATAAACATATTCATTCTATAATATAAAAAATATTAAAAAGATAATGTCAAAGGGAGGAATGGGAGATAAGCTATGAATGCCATCACACAGAGACACATACTCAACTCAGTCATATACACTTCTGGGGGCAGAGAAGGCTGGAGGTTACAGGAGTGGGTGGGTGCAGAGACTTTCTTTTCCTTATGTTCAATTAGGGACTGTTTGTGGATGCTGATGGCTTTATCCATCTAAAGAGATGTATACATTGAAAATTGCTGCTCTTGGTTTCAGATATGAGCGCGTTCACCACTCGGCTTCTGGAATTACTTCCATTTTGTTTATACCAATGAGTAACGAGTAAGTCATTTTCTTCACTCCCATGGCTGCTCTTAGTCACTCTGGACTGGTTCTACTTGGTCACTAGTACCAGAGCTCAAAAATCTCCTTAGAGTATACATACCTTTGGTAAAGAGGCCTGAAGCATGTTGCCCTAGTTACTTGGTACTGGAAAAATCGGGGGGGCGAACCAGAACTCACTCTGATGTAAGCTCCTCGATTGCTACCTTCTTCATAATAATTAGATGCAGAAAATACAGTAATAACCTGGTTAAAGAGAGTGTGAGGTTCACATAGAGTTAGTTCTCAAAAGGTCCTTCAATAAAGTCAGAAACAGCTCAATTCTTAAAAAGCAAAAATCAAAGTTCAAAATCCATATAAATCATCCAAGTCTGATGGGATTTCCTGTGATTCCATTGAAGAGAAACAAGGCTTTGAAATCACTGTCTCCAGGAGTACTAACTTCTAGCCACTCATCCCCACAGTGCATGGCCTTGCAATCTTGTGTACAATTTCAGTTCCGTATCTTAAAATCCTCCTTAATGCTCAGTTCTGTAAATTCTAATTTTCCAAGGGGGTAAAGCCTTTATTTTCTTTCCTTGTGCTATTTGAGCATTCAAAATAAAACTTGTCTAGTATCACAGTCCTTTTCTTTTGTCTGTAGCTGACTGATTTAGGGGGTTCAGGGCCCCCCACAAAACCAGTGCTTTAAGGTCAGAGAAATAGTGGCTAGATAAGGGATCATGGCCACTCTGTTGGGAAGGAACCAGCCTTGGGGGCGTGCGGGAGGATGGGGAGCCTTGGGAGGGTAATACTCGTCAGTGACAGGAAAGCTGGTTTAGGCCCGGTCCTGCCCTAATGGGCAGGTCACTTCAGACAAGCCACTGCTACTTTCTCCCCGTTTTCTTATTACAAAGAAATCCTAAATAATACTTGCCTTACCATCTCGCAATGTCAGTATGAGCCTCCAATGAACTAAAAGAGTTTGGAAAAGTAAAAGTGTTGAAACAGAAGGAAAGGCCATGCAATTTGGTATTCCTTTTTAATTATTGCTGTTCACTATGAGAAAAGGGGGCATCCCAGGACAACCTGGGACCAGAAACCAGCTCCTCAGGCCTCGCCTCTCTAGCCTATCAGACACCACTGAAGAAGCACAACGCATTCCATTTTAGTGGCTGCAGCGAAACTGCCCACAGAGAGGGACTTGCTAGAGCTCACCTACTCAGTGAATAGAAGAGAAGTATGTTTTGTGGTTCTGCTCTGCACAGGGAAAGTGCAAAAGGTGAAAGAGAGCAAACTGGATTCACTGCTGCCTTTCTGTGCTCAGTGAGGATAAGTACATTCTTAACCTCACTACTGGAGATTTGCCTTGCGATTAGCACAGAACAAAGCCTTTCTGTGTGTGTACTTAGTGCCATGTGTCAGAGTTTCTATCTCTGGGATTAGGGAAGATCGGAGAAATAAACCAAATATCTCTTAGGGTGAGGGACAGTGATCTACCAAAGCATGCAGTTCTGCCTAGGGAAGACATTTTCCCGTGGGCTTCGAGGTCAGACACATGCTGTGAAGAAAGACTAGGCTTGGGGGAAGGATGTCTGTGATGATGTCACCAACACTGTTAGCTTACCTTCCCATCATGGCAAATTTCATACCCTTCGGGCTTACATTCATGAGACCTAATGAGCATCTTCAACTGGTATTTATTAAGAATCTTGGAGGTAATGTCTGGTCCAAAATAGCAGCCCCCTCCTCGACCTGTATTTGGGTAACAGCCTCTTTTGCCTCTCGGATCACTCCACAGAATGTCGATAACCTTGGAACAACAAATCAGATTAGGCTGCCACTTACAAGTGAGAGTTTATCTTTCTAGATTCCAACTTCTTTTCCAGAAATATTATCCCAAGTTATCCCAAAGTCTCACTATTTCTCATTCCTCCTTCAAAACTGTTTCACACTCATCTCCTCCATGAATCTTTTCCAGAATAATGTGAATGCCCATAGCCACCACAATCCCTTTCTACCCATCCCCAATAACCAATGTAGCAATACTTAGTAACCATGAAGGATCAGCCCTTGGGCTTTTTCTTTTTCTTTTTTTTTTTTTAAATTCCATCGCAATTGCTTCACAATTGCTTAACCTACAGGGTCTTTTCTCTTAAAAAGAACTTCACTGCCATGTTCAAAGGAGAAAGTAGCTCCCCACAGTGAACATACAGGCACCTGGTGTTTTTAATATGTTCAAAGAGATAAGGTAAGTCTCCCAGCTATGGTTTTGGCCCTGGTTTTTGTCCTGTCGAGTACATAGCATGATAAAGCCTTTTCCCCATCACAAATATAGGCAACTGTTCATCCAAGAATATCTTGTAAAGCATCTCCTTCACTTTTTGCCCCCCTTGATAAGCACATTCTCAGCTTCAGCAGTACACTTAGCCATTGACTGGTTTTCCACAAGTATGTTATTAGCATAACATTTCCTTGTGGGGATGAAAGAGGCAAGTGCAGGCTGCATGATGCGCACGACTGAAGACCCACGTTTCTAATAATTTTTTCATAAAAAATTGGGGTCTCCCTGTTTGTAGCTCTGATCTACATATAATGTTTCTTTATTCAAACATCTCCTATGGGAGCTTCAGCAGTAGTGTGGAAAACTAGCTTTGTAGCTAAAGCTATGCAACCTTGAGAAAAGTCTTTGGGTCTTACTTTCTTTAAAATCAGAGGTTTGGGCCAGATGACTTGTGAAGTATCTCAAAGTTCTAACAGACTTTATTTTCTAATTTTTCACAGTCTAATAGACTGCATTTTCCACATGTTTCTTTGAAGGGCATGAAGAAGCATGTATTTTAAGTTGTGCAGTTATTCTAGTGGGTCCAAATCAGATCTTAAAAAGACCAGAAATGGTTGTCCCACTAAACCTGACTGTACACCCATTTGTAGGTCGGGTATTGAAGGGGAGCTAGAAATAAGTGAGGGGAAAGACAGTGAGGTGGAGAGAACAGAACTGGTAGGAGAACTTCTCTGGAATGCTAAGCAGCTCATCAGAACTGGAGAAACTGTGCACCAGGCACATTCCGGACACTTGCAGATGACTGATTTTCTGATGATTGACTGAAGTGAGAATTAAAACCACCTAAGAAGATGCAGGCCAGGATTCTCCTTTCTCCCCCACTGAATTCCAACACTGGCACAACCCTACCCTACAAATAAATACAATGGAACCCATTTACTTTGCTGGTGATTATGATGAAAATAACACTTGCATTTGAAACTGAGCCATATCTGAATCTTACACCATGAATTCATGTCTGGGAGACATGATCTGACCTTTAGTATAATGAAGGAGAAAACATGGAACACAAGGAGGCATGTTTTATAAGGAGGGGATTAACTTTTAAATTCCTACATGAGATGCAAGTCATTTACAGCCAAAATTACCCCAGGAAAACCTTCTAAATTACTCTTAAATCATAGTATACATGATTTTGTATATAAAACCCTATACAGACATATGGATGTGTGAATATTTTATGTATGTGATATGTAGAACATATGATAAATTATATGAAGCTAAAATTTTATACTTTTTTCTCCTTTTTGCCATATGTATATAGTTGAAATTTACATAAGTTAAACGTACATATGATGGGACCCTGTTAAACTAGAATAAGCGCTGGCCATGGAGTTAGCTCTTCAAGTGTCACCTATGTCACCATGGAACCTATTGGGGCCTTAGCTGACTCCTCAGTGAAATGAGGAAGATATAGCTAACATTCATTTTTCTTTGGTTCAAGGTCATAAGGGGTCATAAGGGGTATCAATTTTATAGAAGGGAGCTTCTTCAGAACCATCCATTCAATGAGTTCTGCATTTCTTTTCTCTGTCCAGAATTCATTCATTCATAAACTTTACAGAGACTGTGACTACAATATAGATTTAATTCTGAGGCTCACAAGCAAAAAATGCTATAAAAGTCACTTTGTTGGTGAAACAAATTCCTCAGCAGAGACAATCTCTTTCCTGTCAACAACATCCTCTCCACTGAAATGCAAGGGCCTTTGGGAGTGCATGAAAGAATAAGTATTTACAACATCCCTTCCTGAAAATTTTCAAACCAAAGATTGGAAAGGTTTTTACTGAATGACAACTTTTGTATGACCTGGTCAACAAAAGTCTATTTGTGTCTCAGCCTTTACACCTCCTAAATCCTGCAAGTGTCCCATGCTTGCCTACAGTTTTAAGTAATCCAGTTTTCAAAAGTATGCTTTTGGGGAGAGATAATAGCTCTGAAAGATGTATCTAAACGCTTCTCTTCTAAGACACTAACACTGTAGATTCACTTTTGTATTTTCCCTTAGTTATGTGTCCTCCTTCCAGCTTTTGAATATGTCGTCTTAAAAGCTGTGCTCAGTCCAAACTTTCCAGCCAAGTACCTAGATGGCTTTAGATACCTACTCCTTGCCTACTCATCGCCTCATTGGATGAGGGGAGACTAGAGTAGTTCATTACTTTCTTGAGATCTCCCATCACACTTTTTTTTTTTTTTGCGGTACACAGGCCTCTCACTGTTGTGGCCTTTCCCGTTGCGGAGCACAGGCTCCGGACGCGCAGGCTCAGTGGCCATGGCTCACGGGCCCAGCGCGGCATGTGGGATCTTCCCAGACCGGGGCACGAACCCGCGTGCCCTGAATCGGCAGGTGGACTCTCAACTACTGCGCCAACAGGGAAGCCGTCTCCTATCACTCTTAAATCATCTTTCCCTTCAGAAAAAGAGCATGGGCATTAAAGTCAGACCTGGGATCAAATCCTGCTCTATCATTCAGTGACTACAAAAAAGCCATTTCACTCTTGGGAGCCTTCTCAATGAAGCTGACTACCCTATTTAAAATTGCACCTCTGTCCCCTACCTCCAGTTCTCTGTTTCCCCTAACCTTGTTCTAGTTTTAATTTTTTCCATAGAACGTCTCACTTAACATAGTTACTTGGTATTGCTATATAATTATATATGTAACATTATATAAATAACTTCATATATACATATTATTTAGCTCCTCCCCCTAAAACATAAACTCCATGAGGGAATATATCTTAGGTCACTTACTTTCTCAAAAGCTTAGAACAGTGCCTGACACATAGTAGATACTCAATAAATTTTACTTGTTAAGTGGATTAAGAGAAGGGAGTCACTCAGGACATAAATAATTAAAATTATTTTTTAAACCTTTCTGGTCTCTTTGCTGTTTCAAGTCTGTCCTGAAAGAAGAGGTCACGCTCGTCTCTATACGATGACTCAGCTATGAATACATACATCCCCCACATCTCAGGGAATATAAGATAAAATTTAAATTACAGCACTCTGCCAAGAATCATGCACTTCCATGAGTATGGAACAAATAGCCTACGATCTTTACTGCAACACAGCTCACAGATATTAAGAAATAAAGTAATTGTGAAATCTGTTTTTATCTGGAAATTTCAACTCTAGCTAACTGAAGTGTGCATGTCCATGACATACCAGGAAATGAGGAAAGAAAATTAAAGGTACAACTGAAATTATTAAAATATTGGGAATGAGATTCTGGTCAATTTTACCCTGTGTCAGCTCCAGTCATGTACACTGAGTCTGTAAGATGCCTCATCTACATTGTTAGGGTGAGGGGAGGTTCTATTACAGAATAATGACCACCAGTTTCCTCCCTCCCACTTCTTAAGGCTCCATCTCTCTACAATTCTAACTCATCCAAGCTTCCAGACTCCCTGATTTTCTTCTTGTGCAACTCCAATCTTTTTGGCATCATCCTTTTTATTCACTATAACCTTTGGTCTTTGGAATTTGGATATCAAAATTTAAGGAGGCATCTTTTCCTACTTGCTGTAGGATGCCTCTTATACTTCTTTGATTTCTAAATACTTTGAATGCACAAGCCAGTGATGAATTCTATTTCTCTCTTATTACCTCTTCCTCTCTCTCTCTATCCTCCCGCCGCTCTTTCTCCTCATTGATTAGAGATTATTTTATATCAGAAATCACATTTTAGGGACTTCCCTGGCAGTCCAGTGGTTAAGACTCCACGCTCAGGGTGTAGCTCGGGGTGTAGACTTAAGCAAACTAGTCCAGGGAAGCCACTAAACAAATAAATGAGCAAGAAAGCAAATAATAACAAGCCCTAGAGGAGCATGGAAATAATTAGAGTTACTATATTACCTAAAATATCCAGTTTTCAACAAAAAATTACAAGACATGCAAAAACACACACACACACACACACACGGGAAAATAAGCAGACAACTGAAATTGCCTTTGAGGGGATCAGAAGTTGACTTAGCAGACAAGGATTTCAAACCAATTATTATAAATATTACATTAAAACACAGCTATATATATGTAACACTTCACTAAATAAGAACAGAATACATTTTCTTCTCAAGAGCACATGGAGCACCTTCCAAGATAGACCATATGCTAGAGCACTAAAAAAAAAGCCTCAATAAGTTTTAAAAGGATTTTAATCATGCTAAGTATGGTCTCCAACCACAAGTGAATTCAAGCAGAAATAATTAAGAGAAGGAAATATGGGAAATGCACAAATATACAGAAATTAAACAACATATTCCTAAAAAACATATAGGTTAAAGAAGAAATCACCAGAGAAATTAGAAAATACTTTGAGATGATTGAAAACTAAAGCACAATACAGCAAAACTTACAAGATGGAGCTAAAGCAGTACTTAAGGGAAACTTACAGCTTCATTAGCAAAGGAAAAAGAGTTCAAATCAATGACACTACCTCTCACCTTAGGAAACTAGAAAAAGAAGAGCAAAATAAATCTAAATCAGAAGGAAGGAAATAATAAAGATTAGAGCAGGAATAAGTGAAGGAGAGAATAAAAAACAATAGAGAAAAGTCAATAAAACCCAAAGTTGATTCTTTGAAAAGACCAATAAAATTGACAAACCTTAGCGAGACCGACCAAGAAAAAAAGAGACTCAAATTACTAAAATCAGAAATGAAAGAGGAGACATCACTACCAACCTTGCAGATATTAAAAAAAAAATTTTAATATATATATATATTTCACATATATGTATATATTACAAACAACTTTAGGCCAACAAATTAGATAAATTAGATGAAATGGACAAATTTCAAGGAAGATACAAGCTATCAAGGATACCAAGATACAAACTACTCAAGAAGAAGTAGAAAATCTGAATAGAACTATAGCAAGAAAGAAGACTGAATTAGTAATTTTTAAACTGCCTACAAAGAAAAAAGCCTCGAAAAGTATCAAAGTGAAGCCAGCAACATACAAAATGGATTATACACCATGACCAAGTCGGATTTATCCCAGAAATGTAAGGTTGGTTTAACATCTGAAATCAACCAATGTAATACACCACATTAGTAGAATAAAGGACAAACAATACATGATCATCCTAATAGATACCGAAAAGCACTGACAAAGTCCAACACTCTTTCATAGTAAAAACACTCAAGAAAGTAGGCACAGAAGAGAAATTCCTCAATCTGATGAAGGGTAGGTAATATACGGACAAACAGCTAATATACTTAATGGGAAAGACTGAATGCTTCCCTCTAATATTAGGAATTAGACAATGAAGTCTACTCTCACCACTTCTATTTTTCAACACTGTACTAGAGGTTCTAGACAGGGCAATGAAGCAAGAAAAAGAAATAAAAGGGGCTTCCTTGGTGGCGCAGTGGTTGAGAGTCTGCCTGCCGATGCAGGGGACATGGGTTTGTGCCCCGGTCCGGGAAGATCCCACATGCCCCGGAGCGGCTGGGCCCGTGAGCCATGGCCGCTGAGCCTGTGCATCCGGAGCCTGTGCTCTGCAACGGGAGAGGCCACAACAGTGAGAGGCCCGCGTACAGAAAAAAAAAAAGAAGAAATTAAAGGCTGCTTGATTGGAAAGGAAGAAGCAAAACTATCTTTATTCACAGATAACATGCTCTTGTTTATACAAAGTCCCAAGGAATCCACTAAAAACCATTAGAATGAACAAACAAGTTTATCAAGGTTCACAACATGAGATCAGTATACAAAAGTCAATGTATACCAGAAATGAACAATCCAAAATGCAATTAAGAAAACAATTCTATTTACAATAGCATCAAAAATATTTGGGAATAAACTAGGAATAACTTTAACAAGTGCCTCACTGTACGTGATTACAAAACACTGCTGAAATTACAGATCTAAACAAATGGAAAGACATCCCACCTTCATGAAATTAAAGATATAATATTGTTAAGACTGCAATAGTAACTAAATTGATCCACGGATTCAAGGCAATCCCTACCAAAATCCCAGGTCTTTTTTGGTAGAAATTGGCAAGCTGATTCTAAAGTTCATATGGAAATTCAAGGGACCCAGAATAATCAAAATAATCTTGAAAAAGAAGAATAAAGGTGGAGAACTCACACTTCCCAGTTTCAAAACTTTCTACAAAGCTATAATAATCAAAACTGTGTAGTTATGATAAAAAGATAGACATATACATCATGGAATAGAATTAAGAGTCTAGAAATAAACCTTCATATTTACAGTCAATTGATTTTTCGTAAGGGTGTCAAGAAAATTCAAGGAGAGGAAGTCTTTTTAACAAATGGTGCTGCGATAATTGGATATCCACATGCAATAAAATCAATTTGGACACCTACCTCACACCATACACAAAAATTAACTCAAAATGGATTAGACGTAAGAACTAAAACTATAAAACTCTCAGAGGAAAACACAGAAATAAATCTTTATGATTTGGGGTTAGGCGATGGCTTCTTAGATACAACACCAAAAGCACAAAGCAAAAGCACTTCTTTTACTGTGACTGAGTAAAAGGAGCCAGAGACAAAAGATCACATACTGTATGAATCCATTTCTATAATATGTCCAGAATAGAGAAATCTATTAAGACCAAAAGGAGATTAGTGGTGGGACTTCCCTGGTGGCGCAGTGGATAGGACTCCGTGCGCCCAGTGCAGGGGGCCCGGGTTTGGTCCCTGGTCAGGGGACTAGATCCCACATGCATGTTGCAACTAAGAGTCCGCATGCCACAACTAAAAAGACTGTTGGCTGCAACTAAGGGGCCCATGTGCCACAACTAAGGAGCCCACCTGACGCAACTAAGACCTGGCACAACCAAATAAATAAATAATTTTTTTTTTAAAAAAGGAGATTAGTGGTGGTCTAAGTGTGCAGGGATGGTGGTCGGGGGTGGGGAGAGAATGGGAAGTGACTGGTAATAGGTATGTCAAGTACCTTTTTCAGGTATGAAAATGTTCTAAAATTAGATTGTGGGGATAGTTGTACAATATCGTGAATATACCAAACCCAATGAATTATATACTTTAAATACCATTTAAATATGGTATTTGAATGATATTTCAATTAAGCTATTAAAAATATAGTAATGAATTTAGAGAGAAGGATATGATCTGCTTAGAAAGGTAAGTCACTTTTTGTATATTATTAGAACAACATCATCTATGCTGCATCTTCACTGCCACTTTAGTGAACAGTCTGATTACTTACCTGTTCCCATTCATGCTTTGTTAATTGTTCAGAAAGGGATCCATTTGTTCTGATTCCCCGAGCTGTAATGGTTGTACCTACTTTATTTCCCTTCTCAGTAGCATGGTCTCCATCTATTGGAATTGGTGGCATCAGCACAGATTTCAACTACAAAACAAATTTATGCTTTAGCCAAACCCTATGCTCAGGGTGCTGCATGTAGAAGCTTCAGCACTAGTTGCTATTCTGTCTATATTGTTGTGCCTTGACCCAATGGAAAACACATGGTCCCCTTTTCCATCTCACCTACCTCATGGTCCCCTTTTCCATCTCACCTACATCCTTCATCTTATTGATCAACTGATCTCTAAAAGTGGGGCTGTTAAGTTCTGTTTGTACATTTTTCAAAAAGAGATACTGTCCTAAGGGAAAGTTTCCCATTAGAGTTTCTAAAAGACCCCAGAGGCACAGATATCAGTAGAGATATGTTCTGTGGCATCCTGACAGGAAAAAGAAGATGCTAAGGGAAAACTAGTCTCCCTCTGAGCCTTTATCTATACATGGGGCTAAGAGAGAGAACTAACAGGCCTAGAGTTCAGAAACACCTCAAGAGGATGGTTGCTCTTCCTTTTGCTGTGTTTTCCAGGAGAAATGAGAGAAAGTACATCTGTGCCTAGGAAAGTGCACAAAGGGAACATAAGTTGAAAACTTCGGAAGCCCTTCAACTTAAATGCACTGGGTTCTCAGTCTGACCTGCAAGCAATTGATTACATTCTCTAATCCTAGTAACAAAGGTAATGTATTTCTTTGGAAATAAAATATCTCTCTGATAGTACATCAATTACTATAATCCCTTCTACATTCCCTTACATAACTTGAGACTGTAATTTTATACTTGTTTCTTTGCAGTACCATACCTTTATACAAAACAATTTGAAATAATACTTCTGTTACATTGGTGACCTAAGTTCAGTGATGGACAATTCTCTGTGGTAGGCACTTAAGCTTCTTCTATAAACTAGGGTGTATATAAAATCTTACCTTTGTTTTTCAAAAATAAAATTGAACCTTATTCTGAGGTCCTGTCTCATTGAGATGGTTGGAGTTCAATTTCAGCTATTATTAGTGAGTTCACAGCCTACCCTCCCTGTCTCCCCACCAGCAAATGTCGCCAGGTCTTAGGCAGAGCAGAATATTCTGGGAGGACACTCTGGACGTGGCTCCACACAACTCACTTCTGATAAGGTCATCAGGCAGGGCAAAACCACATGGTCTCTTAAGTACATGTGGCTCCACCGTTTTCAAGGCCACTTGGGATCAGGATACTTTGTCCAGCCCCTGCTAAGGTACCACATCATCATTTTCTCCTGGGGGTCCTACTAGCCATCCCTTCTCACAACCCCTGCGAGGGAGTTTGAAAAATACTAAACCAGAGTCTTAGTGTTATAGAGTCTTCCTTCTCTGTCCCTCTGCATTCACCCTCCTCCCCAACCTGCCTACCTTACAAAATACCTTTAATGAACCTAGAATGGAGGTTGTCATCAGGTTCCCCCAATCCTACCCCTCTCCTATTAACAATTATACCATAACAGCAGGTATCAACCAGGAAGCATGGTCACCCCTACACTTGGAGGGTCCAAACAGATGGGCAAGTGGGGGTTATAAAACTGAACTTGAAAACCTGTTTTTGTATCTCATCTGGTAGAGTTCCAAAGGCTTGAACCTACTACTTCCATTACAGTTCAATTACGTTTCACACAACAAGCACTTGCTACCAGTTCAACTTCACTCTAGGCAGGGTAGACAAAAAATACACAAGTCAAATTTCTACCTTTAAAGCCAGTCTTTTCAGTAGGTGGAACAATGATCCCCAAAGGGGGTGAAATTTGAGGTTTCCTGGCCCCAAAATTTCTCCCCAGGGTCTGTCTTGGTGACTGAAATTCAAACCTTAGTTTTAAGTATCAGGAAAAGGAGGAGAGAGTTGCAGAAGAGAGTTATGTTCAAAGCTTTCTCTATGCCATTTTCTTCATCTAGGTAATTATATTTAATCAACAATTCAATACAGTAGGTATTTTTAGCTTCAATGTATACATGTGGAAACTGAGGCTTAGAAATCGTTGGCAGCTTGCCCAGTCACCCAGCCAGGAAGTGGCAGAAGCAGGATGTAATGGATGTAATGCTAGCTACATCTGTCTGATATCAGAGCTCCATGGTGTTTGCTAGGTTAAGGTGGCTCTCAATTTAGGGTCTCCACAGAGACAGTAATGGGCATTCCAGACACATGCTCTTAATATCTCAAATAGCCCTAGAGAGGCCAGGCTTCTCAGGCTAACCTCAGGAAAGGAAAAGTTTTCAATCTGATCATTTGGTACTGGCTGCCATGGCTGATTAGCGCTGTTGTCATAGGGCAAGTGGTGGTGGACTGTTGCATTCCTGCCACGTGCTTGCCAATATTTGACTGACAGAAACATCATGTTCCATTGCTCCTGGCTAGAATCATATCCACTCATTATGTTAACAGTGACTACCCCATGTTGATTGAAACGTCTTATTGGCTTGACTGTTTGCTGATATTATAAGAAAGGTGCTTTAAACTAGGTACCTTAAAATTTACTGCAACTGGGATACTTTTGAGAGTAAAGGGATATGCTATTAATAACTACACCAAGACAACAGGTGTAAACCAGGAAGTATGGTCATCACTGGGTGAGGCTGGGGACTGGGGTATGTAAAATCACCACAGAATCAGGAAAGGGGTTGTAAAAAGATTTTTTTCCAGTTTTATCTTACACTTGCCCTACTTTGGTCTTAAACCTCTTAGGAGATATTCAACAAACATTAATTAATACTTAACTACATCTTGGTGCTGGGGTTGTATCAGTGAACTAGAGAAGCAGGGGAGGATGGTAAACAAACAGTACTACAACTGCTTATTTAATTTTGGTAATTTTTATGAAGGATATGTACAAGGGGCTTGAAAGCACACAGAAGGGGACCTGATCTAGTGTGGAGGTCATGGATGACTTTCCAGAGGAGGGGTGTATATTTAAGCTGAAATTAAAAGGATGAGAAGGAGTTAGCAACAATATTATCATTCATATGTGTATAAAGGCATAAGGGCTCTAAAAACTCAAGGTGGGACTTCCCTGGTGGTCCAGTGGTTAAGAATCTGTTTTGCAATGCAGGCGACGCCAGTTCGATCCCTGGTCGGGGAACTAAGATCTCATGTGCCGCGGGGCAACTAAGCTCACGCGTCACAACTACAGAGCCCACATGCCGCAACTACAAAGCCCACGCACTCTGGAGCCCGCGTGCCACAGCTAAGACCCGACGTGGCCAAAAATAAATAAATAAATATTAAAAAAAAAAAAACTCAAGGTGAACAGGAATCACATTTCTGTCCATATCAAATTAAATTCTAGCTCTAGACCCCACTTGCTTAGATTGGTTGGAAGTCGATTATCAGTCCTGAGGAGTAAGGGTTTAGGTTTCTCACTAGGACCGTACAAGATCACCTGGCTCCAGAGCTGCCACTGGTCCTCATGCCCACCTGGCACCCCGTCTACCCCCTAGTCTGGGAGTGTTGGCTGGGCTCTGGTACAGGCGGAAGACAACTGCAGTCACTCTGCAAGGCCCAGCCAAAGACTCTGTTCACTACGGCTGGGAGCTTCACAGGCCCCCCACACCCACTACCCTCAGAGTGTCAATACATATTCCTGCTCTGCTTCTGCTGTATTGAATATGATTGCTTAAGTTGAAATATTAAAATATTCCCCCCCAGATTACCCTGAGCCGTTTGGAATATATAAGGGAAATCACACCAATTCAGAAATAAATTGCTGTATGATTCCATTTCTATGAGGCACCTAGAGCAGTCAAATTCATAGAGACAGAAGACAGAATGCCAAGGGCTGGGGAAGGTAGAATGGGGAGTCTGTTTAATGGGTAGAGTTTCAGTCTGGGAAGATGAAAAGTTTTAGAAATGGATGGTGGTGTCAGTAGTGATGGTTGTAGAACAATGTGAAAGTACTTAATGTCACTGAACTATACACTTAAAAATGGTTAAAGTGGTAAATTTTATGTTTTGTATATTTTACCACAACTTTAATTAATTAAGTAGAAATTTTAACTTTTCAAAAATCAGGATTTTTCACTTTTAGAAACTATACGAAATGCCGATATTTCCTCATTTTTCCACTTTCACCATGAATTTTTTTTTTTTTTTTTTTTTTTTTTTTTTTTTTGCGGTACGCGCGCGGGCCTCTCACTGTTGTGGCCTCTCCCATTGCGGAGCACAGGCTCCAGACGCGCAGGCTCAGTGGCCATGGCTCACAGACCCAGCCTCTCCGCGGCATGTGGGATCTTCCTGGACCGGGGCACGAACCCGTGTCCCCTGCATCGGCAGGCGGACTCTCAACCACTGCGCCACCAGGGAAGCCCTCACCATGAATTTTTAACAATGCATTTTCCATATATAGAAGTTATCCATTTAGTTCCTTATCATGCAATCATAGATTTTCTTAAAACTTGTACTAATCTTTTCAGAGTTACAGCAACCACTAAAACACGAATCAATACAAAATAATAAATGAAGGGAGGTACGTATCCCTTTATAAATCTCTGAGACAACATTCATGCAAACACTGCTTCTTACTTTGTTTCTTTCTATACGGTGGAGTAAATTCAAGTCTGTGGACTCTGATATCCCTCCGTGTATGACCAGGATTTCATTGTCAATGATTGTACCAATTGGGAGCCAGGTATAGATGTCTTCCAAGACTTGTAAGATTTTTTTCCCATGTAGCTGTAAGTAAGAGCTTGAGTAAGTTTGTTTTTCTGATAGTTCAAGTTTATTGAATAGTCCCAACATATGGACAAAACCCCACAGTTTTCATGCCACCCAAAGAAGGTCAGGATGGAATCACTAACCAACAAGCATGCATTAATCATGTCTTTTTAGTCTGTATTTTTGATACTTTGACATTTTGGCGCCTTGCTGACCCTTGAGAAGAGACTGCCCCTCCCAGGGCTAGTTAATTCCTAGGGATAGTAAAGGACTTGCCTTTTGTATGTAAATGAGGCTACGTTTCATATGCAAACCAAACTATCCAGAGCCTATCCTCCCAACTAGTCCTTTATGGAATTCTCACACCCAGGGTCACTCACTATTCTCAGCTCCAGTCACCCCAGGGCCAGATACCAGACAACCTTGGACAAGCCCTAAGCCCCAGAGCCTGCTAAAACTATTCAAACTAGCCAATCCTAAACCTGTTTACAATGTCTCACCCATTTCTTCCCAAGGAAACCACAATAAAGGCTTTTGTCCATGTCAAGGAAACCACAATAAAGGCTCTTGTACATGTTTGCCTGCATTCCCTCCGCCTCTGACTGACCCCCGGAGTGCTTCCCCATGTGGCCGGCGGGTGTGGTGTGCCATGCCTCCAGTTTCTAAGGAACTGTGAGTAAAAACCTTTTCCTTCATGACAGTCATTTCCATGTCTGCATGTTTTACCATACCTCAGTAGAGCAAATCCCAGGTACCTTTAAAACAATGGAATATGTTTGTATCTATGCTAGAACTTACACAGAAGTCACAATGAAAAAGCTTGTGTCTAGAAAGAAAAACAGGTCTTCACTATGGCCAGGGCTTCCTTTTGTGCTTTTATATTATTGGCATGAATTCTGACTAGTTCTCCCCTCACCCTTCTTGAAGCTTTTTTTTTTTTAACTTCTATGTATAAACAGCAAAGAAAATGCAAAAAAAAAAAGAGCCTTACCTTATATTTATGCAAAACTTCGTTTGTGAAGCCATACCTGAAAAAAGACAATGGGATTTCAACTCTTTCATTGAATGTTGAGAACTCCTATTTACATGAGTCAAGTCATGCAGAAAAGGGAGCCCTTGCCATCTCGCTACCACAAGTATCAAGAACTCAAGAATCTAGACTTTATTTGGAACGATTACTTATCCAAGACTTTGCTAGGCACGATGGGAAAGAACAAAAGCAGCAGATGACATTGTCCCTATCCTCAAGGAGCTTAGGGAAAAGAAGATAAATTTTCATGAAACAATTACAGGACAACTTAAGAAATACATGGTATGCACAGGTGTGTAAGTACTGTAAGTATTCAGAGATGTGTGCTGTGGCCACTGGGGAACAGTGTGTGGGAGAATGCTTTTCATTTAGATAGAATTTCTCAGACATCCTGTACCTTATAGTAAATGAATGATCGGGGGCAAAAAGACTGAATAAAGACAAAGAAAAGCCTAGAAGATAACAAGTTGGCTCTTTATACTCTCTGATAGAGTTCATGTAATGGTATTGAGGGTTTTAATAGAAAGTGTCAGGAATTTTAATGCCTGAATAGCAGTCACTAAGGGAGAATTAATGATGAAAATTTTTTCTCAATTACTTTCCTTGCCTTAGGATAATAATATATACCTTTAACACCTTTAACACAGTGAAGTCAGAGCACAGCATACTCACTCCAGGTTTCCATGCAAATCATATCATGTGAAGCTTCTACAGGGTAACGTTATGTTTTCCAAGATGAACTCAGCCCTGCCTACTCAACAGCACCTCAAATCAGCTTACCCCAAACTGAACTCATCCTTCTCCCTCACCCCAACTTTCTCCACTTATCATGTTCCTAATAACAGTGATCTTGCAAATTCAAGCTAGGAACCTGGAGGTCATCCCTAATTCTCTCTCCTTTCAAGTCCCCCATATCACGTTACCAAGCCTTAAATCATTGCCTAAACTTCCTCCTGAATATATCTACTGCTTTGGGTCTCCATCTTTACCACCCAAGTCTAAGTGAGACTCCATCATCTATCTCTTCAACTACTTCCTAATTGGCCTCCCCATATCAATTCTTGTCCCCCTCCAAACTAATCTTCCTGCTGCATTTTAAAACACAAATTGTATAATACTCTTCAATGATTTTCTCTTGTCCTCAGGAGAAAGCCCAAATTTCTTTGCAATCATTTCTTACGTCTCCAGCCCCATCAGGTACCATCCTGTCCTTCAGTCTTTGTTCCTCCCATCCTGAACTTCTTTCAAGTCTAAAAAGTCCTCTCTCAAGTTCTGCATAAGTTGTCTCCTCACTGTGGAACAGTTTCTCATCCCCCTGGCCACGGTCCTCTCTTGATCGCCTAATTCATCCTCCAGGTCTCAAGCTAATGCCATACTTCTACGGGAGAACCCTCCAATCACCCCTCAGACAGATTGGATCCCCCACTTTACAAACTCATCACACTTGAAAAACCTGCTCAACTCGTGTCTTCCCTGCTAGATGTAAACTCCAGTAGGGCAGGGGCCATGTCTCTTTCACTAACCATTGTAGGCACTAGATAAATACAATTGACTAGCTAAATAAATGGAAGGATAAATGGCATGCCCAAATAAACAGATTTAGCTATATTATATATAATGGGTCTCTGAAGGTAGCCTTGAGATTTTGGGATTTTTTTTTCTTCATAATCTGATCATTTGCTTCCATACTTGAGGATTAGAATTGAAACTGTATTCAGGCCAAGCGCCAAAACTGCCCCAAAGACAAAACTAATCAGCTGCTGAGCTTTGATCTAGGCACCCAAAAGCCCAGGACCGAAGCATGAAACATGCCATGCCTTCTACTTCCCTACAGCAAACTGGATTCTGTTTTTCATAAAACAAGAAACAAGAAAAACAAAAGAAGGAGAGGAAGAAAAAGAGGAAGGGAAAGGGGAAGGGGAAGAGGAGGAGGAGGAGGAAAGAAGAGGAGAACATTTGTCACTTACTGTGCCTTTCAGCAAAAATTGGTAAACCATTTAACCAATCTTTATTCCCCAAAACTCCAGTGAGTCAGATAGTTGAAACGCTATGTTACAGCTGTTCTCAAATATGTTTATGAACAACTATGCCAAAAGCAATCACCGTGTCATAAAAAATATACACATCAGTGAAAAGCACAGTACTAGTTTCTGAGACAACATGTGATGCAAGCCAAAAGAGTAGCAAGAGAATGAGTCCATCTAAACCTGCTCATACAACCTACCACACCTCCAAACCTGGCCTAACACGTCTACTCGGCACACAATTTGGCTTGTGAAGGCTGGGCATGGGAAGAAGAAAACATAATAGAAGGGCGAAGGAAGAACGGGAAGAAAAGATAGGAAGGGAACTTTAGAGCAATTTATACTCACTCACACAGCAGAAGATTGGGGGAGGTAAATCGCTGTAAGAATTGAGCTCTTTCTTGAGATTCTCCTCATCCCTGCTTCTCTACACTCACCTCTCACTCTCCGCTAGGAGCTAAACATGGCAGCATTTTCCAGAACAGGAAACAAAAGAGGAAATCCACAGGCCTAGGTTACCTCATATTCATCATAAAATCTTCATGGTTGCCTCTGTTCAGGTGCAGGTCACTGGGGTAGACCAGAAAACTCACAAACAGGATCATTAGGATCTCCATGGAATTTTTTCCTCGATCCACAAAATCACCATTAAAAACATATGGGTTGCTCACTGAGGGGAGACCATTCTGTGGAAGGAAGAAGGAGAAAAACAAGCAGTTAAAAGAATGTACTTTTAAAAGTAACACTTAGTACTTAATGTCCATGTGGATATGGAGAAAAGAGGCTGAGTCAGTTCTGGGAAAAATCTGCTCACTCACTCAAGCCAGTTTCACTTTCCAGGGCAGGCATCTCCTGCAAGGGACCTTGGAAGTGAAGGATTAGCTTGGGACAGGAAGACTCCAGGGGGATGGGGATTGCTCATTTTACTCACCACCACCTACTATGAGTTTTCTCTGAAAGAACCTGATATTTGTCCTATTAAAAATGGTTATTCTTGGGCTTCCCTGGGGGTGCGGTGGTAAAAACCCCCCCTGCCAATGCAGGGGACACGGGTTCGATCACTGGTCTGGGAAGATCCCACATGCCGTGGAGCAACTAAGCCCGTGTGCCACAACTACTGAGCCTGCGTTCTACAGCCCGTGAGCCACAACTACTGAGCCTGCGTGCCACAACTACTGAAGCCCACACACCTAGAGCCTGTGCTCTGCAGCAAGAGAAGCCATGGCAATGAGAAGCCCGCGCACCACAACAAAGAGTAGCCCCCGCTCGCCGCAACTAGAGAAAGCCCACGTGCACCAACGAAGACCCAACACAGCCATAAATAAATAAATAAAATTCATTAATTTAAAAAAACAAACAAAAATTAAATAGATAAAATAAAATAAAATAAAAATGGTTACTCTCATCTCTTCCTTAGGTAGAAGAGGGAAACTTCTACCCAAGGAAGAACACTAAACTAAGAGCCAAATGTCGTTCATTCTAAGGGACCCTTATTTAACTTCTCTGGGCTGTGATTCTCTCAATTTGAAAAAAGGGAATGACACTATATTCTCCACACACAGCCCCCCACCCCAGATCAAATGAGAGAACGGGTATGAAAGCACTCAGGAAAGTGTAAGGTACTGCCCAACTGTGAGCAGGGCTAACACACCATCAGTATACTCTGATACGATCACACCAGGTGTTACAGGCATGTGTTTTGACTTCTCACTGACCAGGGCCATATTTGTTGTTCAATATTTTGATTACCACTCCTGAGTATGAGATAATACTTTAAGATACAGTGTTAGCACAAAAAAGGACTGGGATCAGGACAAAGGTCTGGTCTTTATAGCAGCTATTCGCTCGTTTACTTCTGTACTACTAAACTCTAAGATAAAACACGTCATGCCTGGTAGGGAAATGGTTGAGTGCATTTCTACTGCATAGTAAGATAAATTCAAATGTTTAAAAAATACATTACAAAGAGAAAATTTTAAGTACTCATACATCCTAATATATGTCCTCCTTCAAAAAAGTTACCTTCAAGAAATAATGCACGTATTCTAGTTATATTAATCTTTCTCAAATGATTTTCAAATTCCTTTTTTGTTAGATTTCAAATTACATAAGAAAATCTTATTACTTTATACTCACTACCTAGTATTTATATACATTTAAAAATTTTCATATCAATATGATAGAAATAGTTGAAAAAATATAATACAAGTTGTAGCAAATAACTTGGGGATTCCAGAAATCATTATGCAATGAAACATGTCCTGAAGGCAACTGGAAACAAACAAGCAAGCAGTGGTGTAGTGTTCTGGGCCAGAAGACTTATTCTCTAATTCAGCTCCACTTTTACTCATGTGCCTGTCCTTGGGCAAGTTATTTGATCTTTATGAACTCTAGTTTCCTCATCTGTTAAATGAGAACGATAACTTCCATACTTATCACACAGGGCTACTTCGGAACACAAATGAGACTGTGTGTATAAAATTTCATGAAAACCATAAAGCACCATACAAATTAAAAGATTCGTTTTATTATGGCCTCCAAGTTATTTCTATTTTTAAGATCCCATTACTTTATATTTTCTTATACATTAACTCACATAACCTTATTCACACTGGGCTTAGATAGTGTGAGCCAGTTATAAAAATATAGGCTACTGGTCATCAAAACGTAAAGAAAAGGGGAATGATTCTGCATCTCTGATACACTTCCTTCCCTCAGCCTTCAGCTGGCTGGGATGAGTAAGCTGGAGAAGTCTGAGAGGTGCTGAAGGCTATAGGTTCTATTGGGATGTCCAAGACTGAAGGGGGCTCAAGGAGCAGCAGCAGAGAGCCATGGAAGAACTAGGTCTGAGAGGACATGTGGACTCCTTGATTAAGGAGAGACCCTGCCTCAGAGCATGTGTGTGGTCTTGCTTGGGAGAGAGGGATCTGGATCTTACCAGAAAAAGTATAGGAGAACTTCTTTTACATCTCTGAAGCTAAAAGAATTCTAATACTTGTATTTAGAGACACCTAGGAACATAGAGACTTCCTCTCACACTCTTGATGCAACAGTAGAAAGTGTTGTGCCTCCAACTATGGAGAGGCTTCACCTAGCTTAAGCAGAAAATTAAAAATGGAAATAACCTAGTACTTAAGGGGATCCAGTAACCAGAGAGAGGCAGACCAATCAGATCTGCCAAAGTGCGATCCCCTAATGAGACAAGACCGCTGGAGGAGACAGAGGACACTTTTTTTTTTTAAGAGTACCATGAAATAAAGAACAAAAAGTTAATAATTCTTGGCATGAAAAATATGCTATTCAAATTTAAAATAGCAATAGATTGGCGCTAACTAAAAGAAGGAATGGTTGAAAAATACATTACTGACCTGAAAGAGCAAGCAGATAAAAAATCTCTCACACAGAGCAAAAGGCAAAATGATGGAAATCATGAGGAATGAGTAAGAGATTAGAGTTCAGAGCCAAGAGAACTAATGTGCCAATAATAAGCATTCCAGAATCAGGAAAAAGGAACAGATGGAGAAGAGGCAATAATTACATAAATAAGAGAGGGAATTTTCTATGGTTAAAAAGAGACTTCAGCCTGAAGTTTGAAAGAGCTCATGATTTCTATGCTCAATGAACATGTATTGATTGCTTGTTATGTACTAGATACAGTTTTAGGGTGTTAGAAACACAGAAGTAAACAATACAAAGTCCCTGCATTCAAGCAGCTTGCATTTAGAGAATCTAACACCCACATGCCCCATAGAGGAAAATACTCAAGACAATATTCTAACCAAATAATAGCAGTAACAATAAAAAGTCCTTAAGCCAGGGAAAGACTAAGAGGAAAGAATACAGATGTGAACAATGAACCTTGCAATATATAATTAAATATAAATCAATAGCAATAATATGGAAATTGTGTTTAAGTACAAAGCAAGGATTCAAGAAATAGAAGAGACATACTATGAAGGAAATCTAATCATGGTCAAGAACTAAAAATATGGCATGAACAATTGCTAAGGATTTGTAGGAGAGGTGAAGGGAGAAAAGTAAAATTCTCTACAAATCTCATCTGAATGGTAGATGTACATGGAAAATGTGAAAACAAATACATTTGTCTTACTGGAGGAGAGAGAGGCTAATGGTGGAGGAATAAAGTTATAGCTATTTGAGAAGTATACATACATACATCATTTATTAGAAATGTCAGGAATGGGAAGACAATGACTAATGAATGGAAAAGCACAGTAAAAGTGCCAAAGAAAACAATAATTTAAAAAACTTCACCAAAACAGCAAAAAGAAAGGAAAAAAGGATGAAACAAAGAGAAATAAATAGTAAACAAAGTAGAATAGAAGGACATTTTTCAAAAATATGTGTTGTTATACTAAATGTGAGTGGGTTAAATTCTACCATTAACATACCAAGACTACCAGACTACATCAAAACACAAAACTCAGGTATGTATAGTTTGTGAGAAATACACATGAAAAAGATAAAGGGAGACTGAAAACAAGGTAAATACAACAAAGAAAAAGCAAAAATGCAAATATTAATATTAGATAGAGTGGAATTTTTAGTATTAAAAGTGCTAAACATGATGATAAAGCAACATTATATCATAATAACAGGCACTTTATAAAGAAGATACAATTCATAAATTTGTATTCAATAAACAAAAGAACAAGTTTTTGCTTTGTATATTTAGCTACTATAAATGCAAGAAGATTTTTTAAAAAATACAAACATAGTAAATCATTCAGATCAAATTATTGGTTTAAAATAATGTCCACAAATTATTTGACACTCCTTTTAAAAGGTGAAGCCTAATTTACCATTCCTTGATGTGGGCTGGACTTAGTGATTTGCTTTTAAGAAAAGAATAAGAAAAAGCAGAAGTGATGGTGTGCAACTTTGGAGACTAAGTCATAAAAGATACTGCAGCCTCCTATCTGATCTCTCTCTTGGAGCACTCACTCTGGGGAAAGCTAGCTGCTATGTCATGAGAACACTCAGGTACCCTGTGGAGAGGCCCATGTGGCTGTTTTGTCAACAGCCAGCAAGGAACTGAAATGCTGTGCCATGTGAGTCAGCAATCTTGGAAATGGGTCTGTCAACCCCAGTCAACCTTACAAATGAGTGCAGCCCTGGCCAATAGGCTTGATTGCTAGCTCATGAGAGACCTTAAGCCAGAACCACCCAGCTAAACTGCACTCAAACTTCTGAACCATAGAAACTGTGAGATACTAAATGTTTGCAGTTTTAAGCCACTAAGTACTGGGGTAATTTATTACACAGAAATATACAATATACATATTTAGAAAGATATAGATGGAAAAAACTGAATATACAGTTTACCCTTGAACTACAAGGGTCCACTTATATGCAGATATTTTTCAATAGTAAATACTGCAGTACTTGAGAACCTGCTGTATAGCACAGGGAACGCCACTTCGCTGTACAGTAGAAACTAACACAACACTGTAAAACAACTATACCCCAATAAAAAATAAATAAATAAATTTCATTATATAATAGGTTAAAAAAAAAAAAAACACTACAGTACTACATGGTCCATGGTTGGTTGAATCTGTGGACACAGAGGAACTGTGGATGAAGAGGGCCGACAATAAGTTATTCGTGGATTAACTCTTGCATTGTTCAAGGGTCAACTGTACAACTAATGAACTTAATAGATAGATATATGAAGAACTTTGCATCCTATGAATAGAGAATACAATTAATTTTTCATTTGTCCACAGAGGCTTCATGAGAATCAATCATATACTTGATTTCAAAGAAATCCTTAACAAATTCAAAATAAGAAACATTTCATAGAACACATTCTCATATCATAATCCAATAAAATCTGAAATAAATAAAAATATGATTCAAAAAATTCCAGCTTCTTGAATTAAGATCCTTGGAAATTAAAAATTATAGTCTTAATAACCATTGGATCAAAGAGGAAATCAATAGCAATATTATAAGTTCAACAGAAGGCTCAGTTAAAACTAAAATTAGAAAAGATGCATTGCCTTAGATGCCTTTATTATTAAAGAAGATGCACATGAAAGACTGTATTCATCTTAAGACATTAGAAAAATAAAAATAAAACCAATCAAATAAAGATAAAAGCTGAAATTAATGAAATGGAAAACAAAAAAATGAAAGCTATATAATCCAAAGGGTGATTCTTTGAAAGAACAAATGGATAAAATTGATGATAAAACTCATCATGAGCCTGATTGAGGATAAGTGAAAAAAGAGAATAAATGTAAGATTAAAGAATGGAAAAAAGACAAATATATACAGAAATAAATTTTAAAAATATATATATATATAGAGAGAGAGAGAGAGAGAGAGAGAGAGAGAGAGAGAGAGAGAGAGAGAGAGAGAGAGAGAGAGAGAGAGAGAGAGAGAGAGAGAGAGAGAGAGAGAGAGAGAGAGAGAGAGAGAGAGAGAGAGAGAGAGAGAGAGAGAGAGAGAGAGAGAGAGAGAGAGAGAGAGAGAGAGAGAGAGAGAGAGAGAGAGAGAGAGAGAGAGAGAGAGAGAGAGAGAGAGAGAGAGAACATAATATTGGCATCTGTGGCAATGTACTTTGACAATCTAGAGAAATGGAGGATTTTCTTGAAAATTAGAAGCTACCAAAACTGATTCAAAAGAAGTAGAAAACTTCAAAAGTGCATTGGTTGCATGTTGCTTTATAGCAGAGCTCTATCTCAATTTTCAAGAGCAAATAGTTTTAATGTTACTTAAACCAGTGATTCCCATCCTTGGCTGCACATCAGAATCACATGGAGACTCCTAGGTGTCCATCAGAATCTCTGGGAGTGGGACTCAGGTATCAGTAGTTTTTTTTTTCCCATTTCCTTGGGTGATTATAATGTATAGCCAAGTTTGAGAACAAGGGATTTAAGTTCCAAACCATAGAAAATGATGTAAATCTCTCCAATTTATTTCATAAGATCAATAAAACCTTAATATCAAAATTTGAGAAAAGCAACAGTCAAAATTTGAGAAAATATGTAAACATATTTTCCACTGGAATGACCAATTTTCTGGTAGTAGAACTCATCCCCAGTTAAACCAAACTTTATAGGTATTTCACCTCTACTATGAGCAATGAATACCGAATTTCTTTAGTCAAACCTAATTTTAAGCCCCTAATAGTAAGGGTCAACTAAGCCATCCACCTTACATGGCATGCTTGACACCCAATAAGTTTTAACCTTTTCAAAAAATCACACGTCTTCAAAAGATTGATTTGTGATAATGAAGCTCGTTCAACAGAAAATGTTACTGTCTGTGAAAGTGATTCTAAAAGGAGTCCTAAATATATACTGAACTTCTGTAAGTGTTGAGCCTCTGAAGGCAAAGGCAAGACATATTTGGATGTACAAGAACTGCATTGTTGAGCCAGGACTAGTTGTATTACTCTATATAGTCTGAGTTCAAATACGTTTTAGTCTTAGAATAATAAGAGAATTGGAAAACAGATAAAAAGAATAGCTAAGTCTCCTGGGACATGGGTCTCTAGGATATTTAGGCTTCTAGCTACGCTACTGAGATTTCTCTGGATTTTCTTCACAGAAGCAAACACTGCTGCTGAGGGAACCCATCCTTCACTCAGTTCCAGTAAACCAAACTCTCTGGCTTATTCTGCGGCTGATATATAACAAACCATCTATGACATGGTGATCAAGTTGACAAATATAGAAAACCTGGGGTAACTACAACTCTGAACAGCATTAGATGACCTTCAGGGGGAAAAGAATAGCAGATCACAATTAATTAACTTGAGTAGAGATAAGGAGACCTTTTTCCCACTGAAGTATTTTACATAAGACATCTAGAAGTTATCACAATTTTGGGGGGGCATTTTCCCGAGGCACATCAAACAATAACCTCTGGACCTCAACTCCACATTATTTTAATTTTTATTTCTTTTACAAACTCTATTTTAGAGATCTGTTCTGATTATAACACACTGCCTTAATCTCAAAAGGTAAAGAATTGACTACTGTGGCAGTGGGAAGCATATCAGCAATAGAGAAAAAAGAAAATATTTAATGACTTTCACAGCCGGAAAATTTGGGGCATAGGGCGTGGGGTGGAGGATGGTGGAGAAGAGAGAAAGAAAAGGAAAACAAGGCTGCGTGGCTTCCATGGACAGCATCAGTATGACACCCACAGGGGTGAGAGGTAATTAGCTTCTCTCTGTCCATGTGCAGCTCTTTCTCAACTGTAGGAGGTTTCCACACACAGCATCAATTTAACAAACTAACTTGCCAATACTTGGTCTAAAATTTCAAGCTTTCTCGTCAATGAGGAAAAGGATCTGAACGAAGTATTCCAAATTGGTCACTCTTAAGCAAGAGTGGCTGATTAGAATTAACCTCTTCAGAAAATAAAGTCTAAAAATATGACCTAACTAATGCCATGTAAATTGCTTCACTTGATGATATTTGAAGCCATATAAAGTTGGGATGCCTTTTTAGGAAAGGTGTGCCATGGTTAACCGTGTGGAACCCAGAGGAAAGAACTCCCTTCAAATCCAGATAGGACTGTGAGCTGAAACTGTCTAGCTTAGTCTTAAGGTGCTAAATGATAGAATTTGTAAGGACAACCAAATATTAAAGAAACCAAAAATGTCAAAACAATCAAAAACGATCACTGGTACGGATTCCATCATTTATTGCAGCACACCACAAAAAGGGTGTGGGAATAAAATCTTTTCTGATCCTTCAGAACTTTCCTTCATGATTTAGGCACTTACTAAATTACTAAAACTCTTTGAAGGGATTGTCTTAAATGTCACCTCCTCCAGGAAGTCTCCCACGACTTAGACGCCCTTCCAATGTGCTCCCTTGGAAACTCGTTTACCCCAGTTATAACATGTCTCAACCTGAACTGTCTTGTCTTTTCATTAGGTGACCTACCCCACTAAACTGTGATATCTTTGGGGCCAAAAACAGTTCCATACTCTTTCATCGCTGGGCTCTCAATCTCCACTTCCTGAACACCGTCATTGGTTAACACTCAAAATATTTCTTGCTTTCATGTGAATGCTATAATTTCACCTTTAGTCCTTTTTATAGTACTTCTTACCACCCACCTCCTCCTGTTCAATCTTTACATTAGCACTTTCCAGTTTTATATATTCCATTTAGTTTTGCCAATGGAATTAAAGAAACATTCTCTTTTTGCATCTATCTACTCCAGAGTCCTTTCCCTGATCGCACCTTAATATCTTCAACTACCTCTTGAAAAATTTTCTAATTGCCTAGGAAGTCACTTTTCCCATTTAATTTACTCAACTATTTTCCCTTTTTTATATTTTCCAAGACCTCTAGAAAAATAATTACCAGATTTTCTGTTGTGGCTATTCCCCACATACCTCCACCCCCTCCTCCTTCCTCAGATTGTAGTTGTCAAAAATAGCAGGACTGTACTTCTGAACATTTATATGGTGCTATGTAGACTTAAACAAATCTCATTCCTCAAACTGCATAAATAAACTCCCTTTTGCCTTCAACTCATTCAGAAAGACTTCCCTCTGGAAATCTGGGCCTCCCTTCGGAATGGTGCTAGACTCCTGACTCCTGCAGCCCTCTGGAAGGAAAGGACCCACTCTTCCACAGGATGGAGACCTCAGGGTCAGGAGTTGGTGTGGGTCCACTTGCTCTTTAGAGCCACCAACAGACTAACACTTTGCCAGCCTCTCCTCCTTCTAGGCTCATGAGCTCTGACTAAACGTCCTTCCTCTGCATCTCATCTCTCAGTCCTATGGCCAACCCACTTAACACACCTGCTTTCCACTTGCTTGACCTCCTCATCCCTAATATTCTCTTTCACTCATTTCAGCCACCCACATTCTGGATTCCACCTTGGACTCACCCATCCCCTAGGACTGCTTCCCTTGCAACTTCCCAGCCATCCTGCTTCCTGGGCCTCCTGCCCTGACCTCAGAGAGCATGGCAATCCTTCATTCCACCCATTTCTCCCAGTTGGTTGCCATCCTGGCCTCTCTTCCTTCTCTGCCCAGACTGGATTCCGTAGCTGATCTCCAGAATTGCCCTATTTACCAGAACCCTCAGTTCCCTGCCGGCAAATCTTTGGCTGGACTTCCTGACACCAACTCACTACCTGGATGGCCTTCTATTTCTCCTGACCCCACTCGCTGGCTACCAGGCCCTAGACCTTTGCTTAGGCCTCCTGCAGTCTCAACCGAACCTCTTCCTAAGTGCTGGCTCCATTCATCCAATCCTGGTTTGGCTTCCTCCATTCCCTTCCAAGCTCCCATTCTGAATGAATGAAATGAAAACCTTGTATTTCTATCATAATTTAGTACTTTAAAAAATGCTTTTGGATATTTATGTTGTTGTATTCACAAGACAACCTCTTATGGGGTGGAAGCTCAAGAATACTGCAGCCAAAGAAGAACTAAATAGACATTTATCCAAAAGACATACAGATGGCCAACAGGCACAAGAAAAGATGCTCAACATTGCTAATTATTAGAGAAGTGCAAGTCAAAACTACAATGACGCATCACCTCACACCAGTCAGAATGGCCATCATCAAAAAGCCTACAAATAATAAATGCTGGAGAGGGTGTGGAGAAAAGGGAACCCTCCTACACTGTGGGTGGGAATGTAAATTAGTGTAAATCAGCCACTATGGAGAACAGTATGGAGGTTCCTTAAAAAGTTAAAAATAGGGACTTCCCAGGTGGCACAGTGGTTAAGAATCCGCCTGCCAATGCAGGGGACATGGGTTTGAGCCCTGCTCTGGGAAGATCCCACATGCCACAGAGCAACGAAGCCCATGCACCACAACTACTGAAGTCCACGTGCCTAGAACCCGTGCTCCGTAACAAGAGAAGCCACCGCAATGAGAAGTCCGCACACTGCAATGAAGAGTAGCCCCCGCTCGCCACAACTAGAGAAAGCCTGCGCGCAGCAACGGAGACCCAACACAGCCAAAAAAAAAAAAAGGTTAAAAATATGGTAACCATATGATCCAGTAATCCCACTCCTGGGCATATATCCGAAAAAGACAAAAACTCTAATTTGAAAAGATACGTGCACCCCAATGTTCATAGCATCACTATTCACAATAGCCAAGATATGGAAGCAACCTAAGTGCCCATCGACAGAGGAATGGGTAAAGAAGACGTGGTGTACATATATATACACAATGGAATACTACTCAGCCATAAAAAAATAATGCCATTTGCAGCAATATGGACGGACCTAGAGATTATCATACTAAGTGAAGTAAGTCAGAAAGAGAAAGACAAATACCATATGATATCACTTATATGTGGAATCTAAAAAACAATACAAATGAACTTATTTACAAAACAGAGCCAGGCTCACAGACATAGAAAACAAAATTATGGTTACCAAAGGGGAAAGTGGGGGGAGAGATAAGTTAGGAGTATGGGATCAACAGATACACACTACTATATATAAAATAGGTAAATAGAAAGAATTTACTGTATAGCATAGTTTCAGGTGTACAGGAAAGTGATTCGGATATCCAAATCACTTTCCTGTATACCTGAAACTAACACAATATTGTAAATCAACTATATGTCGATACTATTTAAAAAAAAGAAAAAAGAGGGCTTCCCTGGTGGCGCAGTGGTTAGGGGTCCGCCTGCTGATCACCCAAAAAAAAAAAAAAAAAAAAAAAAAAGAAAAAAGAATATTGCAGCCAAAAAAGATATTAAGGGTCATGGAGGTTATGTGGCTTACTCAAGCTCTCACAGTCCCCAAAGAGTAAAATTGATTTCCCATCATAATAATCAGAATATATTTTCTTTCAGGCCATCTGAGACACCTATGCTATGCCCAATTATTCAACATGCTAGTTGTGGGGATGATGTATTAATCAAAAAGAGAGACAAAGGGGTAAAACTGCGAAGGCAGAGGTCACCTCAGGATCAATTTTCTATATGCAATCATCCCAGAAGCAAACATTTAGGTTGCAACTGCTGGCTCAGAGAAAGAAATGAAGCCAGCCAATCGAAGAGATACTCCATGCTGGCCAAGCTGCTTTGTGCCCTCTGTGCGGGCTCCCGCAAACAAAACCCAACCAACAGGGCTTCCCTGGTGGCGCAGTGGTTCAGAGTCCGCCTGCCGGTGCATGGGACACGGGTTCGTGCCCCGGTCCGGGAAGATCCCACATGCCACGGAGCGGCTGGGTCCGTGAGCCATGGCCACTGAGCCTGCGCGTCCGGAGCCTGTTTTCCGCAACGGGAGAGGCCACAACAGTGAGAGGCCCGCGTACCGCAAAAAAAAAAAAAAAGAAAGAAAGAAAACCCAACCAACAAAGAGGAATCATAGCACTGGAAGAGCAGCTGAGCCTGGCAATGATGAATCAGGGTGGAGAAGAGAAGAGCAGTTTGGAACTTGCTATGGGGGACTCCTTTCATGCATCATTAGTGCACAATGGAGGAAAAGACTGCTGTGGCATGCTCACTTCTGAACCAAATAACAATAAAATAAAACAGACTGTTTCCCTCCCCTTCCTCTGCCATCTAGACATTTGCCATGTAATAAAGAACATAAATACAATCAGGTACAAATCCTAATGGATCTACAGATAACAATAATATTAAACAAAGACCCAAATTAAATCTTTAAAAATTTTTTGTGAAACGTGTGAAAAAAACCAAATCTTTCAACTTCTTGGATAAAAACTGTCCTATTATATCTGTATTTGTACCTATCCCTAATAAAACTAATATTGTTATTTGTCCTAGGACTGCCTTCCCACAACAAAAATATAAATATTTAGCAAAATAATCATTTACCTTATAGTAGATCAAAAAAAGATCATCCAGTTTCCCATGCAAATCACCTGGAAATGAAATGAAAAATCGCTATTCAGTAGGAACAAGAATTTAAAAACTGAAAAGACAAAAACTCTAATTTGAAAAGATACGTAACAGAATTTAAAAACTGAAATACTACTGATATACTCCAAGCGTTTTCAGGACATCAGGTTTTTACCCTATGATGATATTAATTCAACAATTTGTTTCCATAGCACTCTATGGAAACTTTGTCCCCTTTCCTATAGGGGACAGCATCCGATGTGGCAATTACCTACTCACTCCTGCCATTTATGGGCCTCCCTTCGGGATGGGCCTCTGTGCCAAGTGCTCTGTGCCACTCTGTGCCAAGTGCTAGACTAAGGGTTTCTGTGAATTGTCTTGTTCAATCCTTACAACCACTCTATGAGATGGGTATTGTTTTCATCATACTCATTTTACGAATGAGGCTCGGAGTAGTTAAGTAACTTATGCAAAGTTGCCCAGCTACCAAGTAGCAGAGCTGGAATTCAAACTCAACTTTATTTCTCTTCAAAAGTGAAGCTCTGGGCTTCCCTGGTGGCACAGCAGTTGAGAGTCCGCCTGCCGATGCAGGGGACACGGGTTCGTGCCCCAGTCCGGGAGGATCCCACGTGCCGCGGAGCGGCTGGGCCCGTGAGCCGTGGCCACTGGGCGGGCGCGTCCGGACCCTGTGCTCCGCAATGGGAGAGGCCACAACAGTGAGAGGCCCGCGTACCACAAAAAAAAAACCACACACACAAAAAACGGAAGCTCTTAGTGATTGTTCTGTACTACCTACACTGTAAGCTCTAGGAGAACAGCAGTATCATCTATATTGGCGTTAAACCCCAAATGCCTCCCATAGTACCTGCTGCATAGTAGGCACTCAATAATTAAGTTTAATTTCTAAATGCAAAGGTTTTTAAAGCCACATTTTCAAAAATATGCTCCAGCAGTAGCATCTGAAACTTAAAAATTTTGAGTAGATAGTTGACATTCTCTTGATGAGACTATTAGAGAAAACAAAAATGAAAGCATGGCTTTATAAAACTCAGCCAACTAAGGGAAAACATATAAATAGATGAAGCCATTAATTTAAAAACAAGAGTAAATATGTGAGTATTCAAAAGCCCTATTTGGATAACTATTTCTAGGTAAATATTTGACTTTCATAACCTCTGATCATAAATTTTTATTCCTTGTATCCAACTTAATTACCAAATATAATTTAATTCAGGAATACTTTTCCTCAGTTTGCTTAAAATGCTACAACCAAACTTAACCAAATATATACAAGAGATGACTCCAATTATAATGGGAATAATAAAATTAAAATCCTACATCACCAGCACTTATTTATAAAATGACTACAATATTAAGAGCATATTAATACTATCGTATACTTAAACCTCATTGCTCTCACTCCAAATCTAAAGAAATAAAAATGGAAGGACTTTAGTTATCAGTTAAATATATTTTTTAAATTATTTTGTTTTCCTAATTTTCTTCAGGATACTCCAATAAAGATGGTTAAAAAAAAAAAAACAACAACTTTAGCTAAGAAAATATGAGCTCATTCACTCAGCAGCTACATTATGCTGCTTTAAAGGAGAGGCACCAATGTACACCATTGAGAATAAAGGTGCCTTTCGGGCTGACACAGCAGAGGCATGTATATGTTTGCCAAATCTGTGTGTGGTTAGTGCTTCTGAGGCCACATCAGAAAAATATGAGTTCTGATGGCAGGGAGGAATTTCTGAGAGGGAGACAAGCATAATAATAAAAATGCTGTGAGTCAGGTATTCTGTAGAATTTGTTTAATTGGGAGCTTTAGAATATCTGCAATGCCTTAATGGACAAAGTATTTCACTTCATATCAATAAAACAAGCTACTATTAGCAGCTTTGGTTCCAGTTAAAAAAAAGCAAAAAACAAAAAACCCCAAAGATTTGGGTAGTCAGAACTGTTGCAGCTGGTATGCTAATAAATGAATTGGTTTCAGCATACTAAGAGTTGAGGCTATACAAATATTTTTATTTTCATTTTTTTCATAAGCTGCCTTATTATTTTTTAATTAATTAATTAATTAGACTGCTCCAGGTCTTAGCTGCGGCACGTGGGATCTTCGTTGCCGCGTGTGGGATCTTCCTTGCAGCATGCAGGGTCTCTAGTTGCGGCATGCAAACTCTTAGTTGAGGCATGTGGAACCTAGTTCCCTGACCAGGGATCAAACCTGGGCCCCCTGCATTGGGAGCACTTAGCCACTGGACCACCAGGGAACTCCCTAAAAATATTTTTAACTTCTAGTTGGACAGCAAGAGATAAAACTCAATGTGTCATGGAAAGGCAGCCACAGAAAGATATTTCCACTGCGTACAAAAACCTAAGTGCATAACTGGTTATCATTTATAACATAAACTAAAACACCTACTATATTTCATGCACGTTGAGAAATGTGTAGCATGTTTAGATGTGCATGTAAAAAAATGCATCTGGAAATTAAAATAATGGTAAAGGTTCATCATAATTTCTCCCCCTTTCCTAATCCTGTCTTAAACAGAGGATGTTTATGAAAATATGGCCCTGATTTTAAATTTTATTTTAAATGATGACCAAATTTTTCTAAGTTCAATGGGGCTATTAAAGACAGAAAATAATAATTCCTATGCTATGGGAACCTATGGGCCTTGGTTTTTCCTTCTATCAATGGTGCTACATGGAAAAAGTCTGGAAATAAATGCCCTGCCAAGATGTGGGTATCTTTAAAATAATGGAACTGTCCAATCAATCCATTCCCTAGTCCTTGTCTCACGATGGAAAATGAAACATCAGTCAGAGCAGTGCATGATGGGAGTTGGGATAGCAGATACGGAGTTGGCTCTAACCTGGGATGCAGAAGATCTGATTTTTAATTCTGACTCTGCCACTAACCAGCTGAGTAAGCTGAGGTGGAGAGAGGGCGACAAGTTACTACATAGAAATGCATGGAAGGCAATACACTTTTCTCTCTGGGCCTCAATTTCATCCGTAAGAGCAAGGGATAGACTAGATCCAGGACTTACATGCCCTCTAATTAACTCATGTCTTCTTCCAGATCCTCTTATGCAAAGCTAAGTCTCCAATGGCAACTGGAGGTATACTGGAAACATATGGGAGCAGATCACACTCCCTGTTTGGCCTATTATATACACTCTGAGAGCAAACCTTGCCTTGGCTCCAGAGGCTTCATGGGTTGGCATCGCTTCCTGAGCCTCATGACCCAAACTTCTTTATCTCCATGAAAAGTAAGTGCTGATGAGGCCTTGAATAAAAGGTCCCCACTGCTGAGATGCATCATCTGGAAGGCAGAGACGTGGTGGCCTGATTCGGTTGGAATTGAACCATTAAGGACTCTTCAAAAGCCTGAGTCAGGACATGTCAAGGAGCATGTACTGCTACATCAAGTCCCTGTCACCACTATCAGATGCTAGAATGGAAATAGTTTAATTAGATTGTCAAATCCATTCTACCTGCCAGAGTAAAAGAAACATGGGCTAAAAATTGATTTGGAAAATAACAATCACTGTTTTGTAACCTAAAGGCTTAATTAGAAGTTAAGGGAATTGCTGTTCCTTCCACGCACTCCATTCTCAGACAGTTGCAAGCACGCTGAGCACCAACTGTGTTGAATTTCAATGTGTACTGCTTCTTGAAGCAATATCCTGTCAGACTGGCCTATATGATAACAAAATCTCAGCTCTTGTTATTTAGAAGAACAAGGAACAGATTTCTGGGACATTCCCACTCTTCTAAAAGCTGCAGAGACCAGTTGGAAAAATCTAAAACAGCAGCCGAGGGCAGAGAAGAATTTAGTCTCCACCCTGCTTTTTTCTCTTCCCAGCATAAGTGGCATGCAGAGGCCCACCTAGAAAAAGCTACATTGAACAAAGATAATGAGAGCCAGAGGGAGGGCAAAGAATACTTATTCCACCCATGGGTGATTTTCTGTATTAAAATGCTGCCTGCCTTTATAAAAAGCTATGAGTTCTTTAATTTCTCACATAATTAATTCCTGCCAGCTGGTATGCAAAATAAAGACAAGATAGGAAACAGTACTATCATGATAGAAAACTCTATATTAACACTTTTCCCTTAACACAGTCCAATTTACACAGTTTTCAAGTTAGGCCAATGATGTAGAACCAAGAGGCTCCTAAATATTAATTTGGCAACACTGCTCTGAAACTTACCACAGATTGTTATCTCTTTGGAGGGAGAAGTTTTTATGTGAGTGAAATTCGGCATTTGCTGCAGGAGCTTCTTGGTTTCAAATAGCACCTCTAAGACATAATAAGCATGAAGTATCTGTGAGGGCGAAGGAGAGGAAATAGATATAATGAACTAGGAGAAAAGGCATGAGTGTGTAGAAAGCAATATAGGTGGAACATATGAGCACGTTTCAGGTAGCTGTAGTTCACGACAACCTCTAAATTATTTTTAAATAGATTATCCTAGCACAGTATCTGGCACATAATAAGCCCTCACTAGAGATGTGTAAGTTGAATGAATGAATGGTTCCTAGGACGTCTATATTCTCATGTTCTTAATTGACATCACCCATTCACAGAACATTTCTTATTATTCTTGGTCCTTAGAGCCCAAGAGAGGTGACAAGAAAAAAAGGAGACTCCCTTGCCCTAAGGAAATGTGCAGGCAAAAAAGTAAAGAAAAGAGAAGGAGGGAAAAGAGAGAGAAGTAGAAAGGGAGAAGCAGAGAGATTGTTCAAGAGGAGCTGCTTTGCATTTGCTTGCGACCTCCTGCCCTGGGGCTGGGAATTAGATGGGGGTGCTGGGTTAGGAGGTCTCACAAGGTAGCCAGACAGGGCCCAAGGGACTCCTGAGCCAGGTGTCCTAGGTGTGGCTCAATATTTGGTGCACAGACATGAGTTTACAGGACAGCAAGCACACTTATATACAAGTGTAAGTATAGAACATATTGCCAATTCAAATAAACCATTCAGATTAGCTCCTATTATGACTATTCATCCCTTGATCTCCTCCAGTTACAGTGTTGATGACAGCATTGTTTTGGACAGATTTACTGGGTTTTCTCTTCCAGGCTTTTCTGTTTGTTTGTTTTTAAATAGAGTGTGTTGTTCTCTCTTTTTTTAAATTATGAACTATTCCAAATACATAATTCAAAAAGTGATGTAGCTGATACAAATTTAACAGATGCTAACACCACTTTCTAGTCAGGAGTGTCTGTGCCTGTACTGTCCAATGCAGTAGACACTGGTCACCTGGGGCTATTGACCACTTGAAATGGGGTCAGTCAAAATTGAGATGTCATGTAAGCACAAAATACGCATGGGATTTTAAAGACAGTACGAAAAAAAAAAGTAAAACATCTCATTAAAAACTTTTAATATGATTACATATTAAAATGATAATTTTATATGTTGGAGTAAATAAAATACATTATTAAAATTAATTTCACTTGTTTCTTTTTGCCTTTATAATGTTGACTACTAGAAGATTTTAAATTATGTATGTGGATCACATTATATTCCTATTGGACAGCATTGGTTTAGATTATTGGAGGCTGAGAGAGAGGTCATATCTACATATTGTTCAGATAACGCTTTGAGCACGGGATTCAGGACAGATGGAACCCTTTGGAACAATCCTAACTCGTGGTGTCCTGAAATTTCCATTTCCACTTCTTATTAAAATAATGAAATTATTTTCCATTTCCACTTCCTATTAAAATTATTTAATCATGAAATTCTCCAAACTTATTTTTTTAAAAAAAAACCAGGAAGCAGGATTGGAAGCAATGTGAGAATTAGGAGGAAAGAGAAGGTCCCCTGGATGTTAATTAGTGGGGAGCAACCCACATTTCCTGTCTCTCCAAACCTAATGGATTGCTAAGGATTTTCCCCACAAAAGCATTCTAAATCGGTGAGTCAAATCTTTAGCCAGATTTTAAAGGAACAGGCAAAACACTCTGATAGCATGATTTATTTTAATTTCCATATTTAATTTATTGATTCCCAAAACTGGCTTCAGTGTTACCTTAAGTTGCCACTGTAGACTTTCTGGACCATTTGTAGTGCTAATCAGAGTAATTACTGTCTGAAAAGGCAGTTGTTTTATTAAGTTAAATTAACAAATAATCATTGAGGATATATTGCAACAACAGAAAATCCCTATTATGAAAATGTTTTTTCTGGGTCCTTTTTCAATTGGTTAAAATCACTTTGGTATTATTAGTCCCTACAAAGCCAGTCTACTTCTCTTTAAGTAGCATTATAATCATGTTTATAGCAATATTAAATACTCAAAAGAGTTAACTCAGAAGTTGATTTCTATGTTTACAAATATATTCAGATTAAATGGCAACTTGAATAAAATACTCACATTCTTTTAAAGGCACTGAGGGAGGAAAATATTACTTTGAAAGGATTTTCTTTTTAAAACAGTAACTAGTTTTTAAATGAAAAAAAACCCCCACATTTCTAAAGTTGAAATAAAAAATTAAACAGCAAAAAGGAGTATAATAATGAAAAGAAATTTTCCTTCTTCCCCAGACTTCAGTCTCCTTTCCCTATTCCCCAAAACAGCCACTGTTAAGAGTATCTTGAGTGTCTTTCCAAAAAATATTCTATGCACTTGCAAGCATATAAAAATCAATATAACCAGGCTTCCCTGGTGGCACAGTGGTTAGGAATCCACCTGCCAATGCAGGGGACACGGGTTCAAGCCCTGGTCTGGGAAGATCCCACATGCCGCGGAGCAGCTAAGCCCGTGTGCCACAACTACTGAGTCTGTGCTCTAGAGCCTGTGAGCCACAACTACTGAAGCCTGCACGCCACAACTACTGAAGCCCTCGCGCCCAGAGCCCATGCTCCACAACAAGAGAAGCCATTGCAATGAGAAGCCCGCGCACCGCAACGAAGAGTAACCCCTACTCGCCGCAACTAGAGAAAGCCCGCACGCAGCAATGAAGACCCAACGCAGCCAAAAATAATAAATAAATAAAATCAATATAACCACATATGAATATGCAAACACGTGTATAGGTGCATAATCCCTTAAATAAAATGTGGTATATTCACACAAAGGAATATTATTCGACCAAAAATAGGAATGAGGTACTGACTGATACATGCTACAACATGAATGAACCTTGAAAGCATTATACCAAGCAGAAGCCACCAGACACAAAAGGCACATATTATATGATTCCATTTACATAAAATGCACAGATTAGGCAAATCTGTAGAGACAGAAAGTAAACTAGTGGTTGCCAGGGGCTAGGGAGAAGAGGGAATGAGGTACAGGGTTTTGTTTTGAAGATGATAAAAATGTTCTGGAATTAGATAGTGGTGATGGCTGCACCACATTGTGAATATACTAAAAACCAATGAATCATACACTTTATTTAAAATGGTTAAAACAATCAATTTTATGTGATGTGAATTTTATCTCAATTTTTAAAAATCAAAATATATAATGCTTATTAATTTTGTTAACAAATGGGAGCACATTGTACACTATGTTGAACCTTTTATTCTTCCCTTAGCATCATATATTTTTCATTTTTATAAAATTGAAATTGTCTATCTTTTCTATTATAGCTCCTTGAATTTTTGCCATAGCTTTTATGTCCTTGAGCATATTAAGCATATTTATTTTCAACTCTGAGTCTGATAATGCCATTAACGAAAAACTCTATAGGTTTGTTTCCATTGTTTGCTGTTTGCCTCAGTTTTCTTTTGTGAATCTTGCATCCTCCTGTGCCTGGTTAACATTCGTGTTAAGTTCTGGATACTGTATATGAAAACTTGAAGAAATCATTTAAGGCCCTATTTTCTTACAGAGAGGGTTGAAATTTTCTCTTGGCAGGTGGCTAGGAGCACTAGCTGTCTAGGATGATATCAATTCAATTTCAGGAATTAAATGATTCAAAATTTTGCTTCAGTCCCTACAGAGCCAGTACTTCTCATTCACTCTTACTCCTAGGGTACACCCTTAAGGTCCTAACCTGAGAATGAGGGTTCTGGGGTGATGTCAGAAAATAATGAAGTAGGTAGTTCCAAGATCCCATCCCTCTGCAGAAACACTGAAAAATCAAGCCAAAAAACCAGATCAAACAAACAAAAAAACCTGTCAGACCCAACTTTGTCAGAACTCTGGAAGATAGTCAAAGCTCACAGCAACCAATGCTGAATTAAGAAAGAGGCAACTTAAAAATGGCACAGTGCAAGCAGAAAGAAAAGGCTAAGATGGATTTGTAAACAGCCAGGCTAAGCAGTAAAGGAGTGTACCAACACAGAGCCAATCTGCAAAGACTAGATTTTCCTTGCTTCCCTTGCCTTCCCTTCTGTTCCCTTCCCTTCTTTCTTTCCCTCTCCCTCTTTCTTCCCCCTCCCTCTTTCTTTCCCTCTTTCCTCCTCCCTTCCTCCTCCTCCTCCTCTCTCTTTCTTTCTTTCTTTCTTAATGGCTCTTGGTGTTCAAGAAAATCTCTTTCGAAGCACTAGGTGAACACAGCCTAAAAGAAAAGAAACTTTGGAGATCTCACACCCAACTAGACCTAAGAGACATCTATAGACTACTCCACCCAAAACAGCAGACTACACATTTTTTTACAAGTGCACATGGAACATTCTCTAGGATAGACCAGATGTTAGGCTACAAAACAAGCCTCAATACATTCTAAAAGACTGGAATCATACAAAGTATCTTCTCTGACCACAATGGAATGAAACGAGAAATCAATAACAGAAGGAAAACTGGAAAGTTCACAAATATGTGGAAATTAAACAACATACTCTTGAATATGTTGAAGAAATCACGAGGGAAATTAGAAAATACTTTGAGATGAACAAAAATTAAAACACAACATACCAAAACTTATGGGATACAGTAAAAGCAATGCTCAATGAGCAATGTATGGCTGTAAATGCCTACATTAAGAAAGAAGAAAGATCTCGAATGAAAAGCCTGACTTAATGCTTAACACATTATTGACCAGAGACACATTAATACGTCTTTTGTCATCTGAACATCATTGACCAGAGACATATCAATACGTTTTTAGAGAGTGATACAATTAACATCACCATGCAAAGTTGTTAGAGCTTAAAACTGATCAAGCGTTCATTATATAACTTATGATTGCCATTATCATTCACATTTTGCTCCATTAGGTTTTTGTTCCAACCTTGTGTATATCATAAACGTACAATTTTCAAAAATGACACATTGTGAAATTTTGAGTGAAGAAGAACTGTTCGGTGAATTTTATGCAGAAACTTTCTCTGACTGTCCAAGCAACATGTATACTAGTGTGCAGAAGATGACAGTTCTTCAGAACATAGTTCTGATTCAGACGATGTGAATATAAGACCAACAAAAAGACAAAAAACCTTAGTGATTGATTCTGATATGGAAAGTGAAAATGAAACTCGTGGTGCTGGAGAATGCTCCTTTGCTTCTCCAGAAGAGTGGATAGAAGACAACATTTCACAAAAATTAGAAGACTTTACAGGTGTGTCAGATATAACTACTGAATGTAATAACCTGCAAAGTGTTAGTGAAATAACAGAATTGACTTTCTGGCCAGCCAAAATAAAAATCGCCAGCCACAGGCATTAGTTTCTACAAAAATCCCCCCATCAGTAATGAGTTAAGGAGCTAGAAAAAGAAGAGCAAATTAAACGGAAAGCCAGCAGAAGGAAGAAGATAGGGATTAGAGTGCAGATAAATGAAATAGAGAACAGAAAACCAATAGAATCAACAAAACCAAAAGTTGGTTCTTTGAAAAGAGCTACAAAATTGACAAAATTTTACCTGGACAGGCCAAGAAATAAAAGAGAGAAAGTGCAAATAACTATAATCAGAAATGAAAATGGGGACATTACCACTGACCTCAAAGAAAAAGAAAGAATTATCAGAGGATATTACGAACAACTGTATACTAACAAATTAGATAACTTAGATGAAATGGACAAATTCCTGGAAACACACACATTATCAAAACACTCAAGAAGAAATAGAAAATCTGAACAGATCTAGAACACACAGAGATTGAATCACTAATCACAAACTTCCTAACAAAGAAAAGTGCAAGATCAGACAGCTTCACTGGTGAACTCTATGAAACGTTTAAAGAAGTAACACCAATCCTTCTCAAACTCTTCTAAAAAATAGAAGAGAAGGAAGCAATTCCTAACTCATTTCATGAGGACAGTATTACCTTGATATCAAAGCCAGATAAAGACACCACACAAAAAGAAAATACAGACCAGTATCCCTTACAAATAAAATGCAAAAATCCTTGACAAGATACCAGCAAACCAAATCCAACAGAATTTCTAAAGAATTATATACCATAACCAAGTGGGATTTATTCCAGGAATATAAGAGTGGTTCAACATAAGAAAACTAACCAATGTAATACACAACATTACTATAATGAAGGGAAAAAAACACACAATCATCTCAACTAATGCAGAAAAAGTATTTGACAAATTCCAACACCTTTTCATGATAAAGCCACTCAGAAAACTAGGAATACATGGACACTTCCTCAACTTGATAAACAGCATTTATTAAAAACAAAACAAAACAAAACCATAACTAACATCAAACTCAATGGTGAAAAGATTAAAAGCTCTCTCCCTAAGATCAGGAACAAGAAAAGCATGTCCACTCTCACCACTGCTATTCAACATTATACTGGAAATCCTAGCCAAAGCAGTTAGGCAAGAAAAAGAAATAAAAGGCATCTAAACCAGAAACGAAGAAGTAAAACTCTATTCACAGATGATGTGATCCTGTATATAGAATATCCAAAAGAATACACACACACACACACACACACACACCTATTAGAGCTAATAAATGAATTCAGCAACGTTGCAGAGTAAAAGATCAACCCACAAAAATCAGTTGTGTTTCTATACACCAGCAATGAACAGTTCAAAAGGGAATTAAGAAAGCAATTCGTTTTATAATAGCAACCAAAAGAATAAAATACCTAGGAATAAATTTAAGGTAGTGAAAGACTTGTACACTGAAAAGTATAAAATTATAAAGCATAGCTAAAGGAAATTAAAGAAGATCCAAATAAATGGAAAAACATCCCATGTTCATGGATTAGAAGACTTAATATTGTCAAGAAGACAATACTACCCAAAGCAATCTACAGATTCAGTGCAACCCTACCAAAATCTCAGTGGGCTTTTTTGCATAAATGGAAAAGTCAATCTTCAAATTCATTGCAAGGGACCCTAAATGCCAAAACAATATTGAAAAAGAATAACAAAGTCAAAGGATTGACACTTCCTGATTTCAAAACTTACCACAAAGCTACAGTAATCAAGACAGTGTGGTACTGGCATAAGGATAGACACACACACCAATGGAGAAGAATTGGGACTCCAGAAATAAATCCAGACAGCTATGGCCTATTAATTTTTTACAAAGGAACCAAAACCATTCAATGGGGAAAGAACAGATTCTTCAACAAAAGGTATAGGGACAACTGCATATCCACACGCAAAGAATGAAGTTGGACCCATACCTCATACCGTATAGAGATGTTAACTGAAAATGGCTCATAGAGCTAAATGTCAGAGCTAAAACTATAAAATTCTTAAAAGAAAACATAGGGGTAAACCTTCATGACCTTGGATTTAGCAATGGATTCTTAGATATGATGCCAAAACACAAGCAACGAAAGAAAAAAGGAGATAAGTTGGACGTCATCAAAATTAGAAACTTTTGTGCCTCAAAAGACATTATTAAGAAAGTGACAAGACAACCTACAGAATGGGAGAAAATATTTGCAAATTGTATATCTGATAAGGGACTTGTATCCAGAATATATAAAGAACACTTACAACTCAATAGTAAAAAGACAAATAACCTGATTTTAAAATGGGCAAAGGATCTGAATAGACATTTCTCTAAAGAATGTGTACAAATGGCCAGTAAGCATGAAAAGATGCTCAACATCTTAGCCATTAGGGAAATGCATATGAGAACCACAATTAGATACCACTTTACACACAACTAGGATAGCTATAGTAAAATTAAATTTTTTTTTAAAACATAAAATAACAAGTGTTGGCAAAAAATGTGGAGAAACTGGAACCCTCACCTATTACTAGTGGTAATGTAAAATGGTGCAGCCACTGTGGAAAACAATTTAGCAGTTCCTCAAAATGTTAAACATTGAGTCACCATATGACTCAGCAATTCCACTCCTAGATATAGAAACAACAGAATTGAAAACATATGTTCATATAAAAACTTACACATAAATGTTCATGGCAACATTGCTCATAATAGCCAAAAGGTAGAAAAAATCCAAATGTTCATCCACTGATGAATGGATAAAAATGTGGTATACTCATATAATAGAATATTAGTCAGCCATAAAAATAAAGGAGTGATGAAACATACTATGGCATGAATGAACCTTAAAAACATTATGCTACGGGAAATAAGCCATATGAACATATTACATGATTCCGTTTGTACAAAATATCCAGAAGAGACAAATCCACAGAGACAGAAAGTAGAACAGTGGTTGCCAGGAGTGGGGGAGGAGGGAATAGTAATGGGTACGGCACTTCTTTTGGGGGTGAAGAAAATGTTCTGGAATTAGATATTAGTGATTGTTACACAATCTTGTGAATGTACTAAAAAGCACTGAATCAATCGTACACTTTAAAATGGTGAATTTTATAGTATGTGAATTAAACCTCAGAAAAAGAACAAGGAAATACTGTAAGCCAATAGATAGGAGGTTTCTGTGCACCTGAGATTTGTATTTAATGGGTTAAGCAAAGCAGAGGGTAGCTCTCACTTAATGTGAAGTTTTTCCCCAAGGGAATGCATTTCTGCTGTAGTATTTTCATCTATTCATTCAACAGATAGCACATGTTATGTACAAGAATCAGGACAGTATCTGCTTCTACTTGCCTGTTGTTGCTTGAAGGCCTCAATAAGTAAATCAATATCAGTAAAAGTGAGAGGAAATTGCAGCCGAGGACCACAGTAGGAGTCTGGGACGTCTATCAACACCCAATAGTCCTGTCTATCCTTGTCCTGGATGTTGCTGTCAGAAAGGTGAGTTACTAATTCTGGAAATGGAAACACAGAAAAGGGGGGAAAAAATCTACATTCCCATACTTAAAATGCAATAAATAACTTCTTGAATACCTAGCCCATGTAAGGCACTGTGCTAAGTGTTACGAATACCAAGATAACCCACACATAACCATGAGGAATGATTTGTTCTGAGATCAGTAGGTACATTCACATGAAGCATCATTATCCCTTCCCAGGTGGACATTTTACCAAAGCAGTGAGTTCATCAGCGGGGAGGAGAGGGAGGAGCACAGGGAAAACTGGTCAATCAAGGTATTTTGATGCTCTGAAGCTCTAACTCTACATTTTTTTTTGCCCACTCTAATATCTCAGATTTTTACTAATAGGGCTAGAAACATAACAATGCATTGTATTTGGTTCAAATATCTGTGGCTATTCAGAATCTACAGAAAATTAAATGGCAACATTTAATTTTTCCCTGTTAAACACTTCAAATTTTACTTACGTAATTGATTTGTTTCTCTCGTCACATAAAAACCAATTTTCTGACATGATTTTCTTTTTCTTCTTGGTAACAAACCATAGGCAGAAATTCCCAAAGGACCTCTCTCTTGAAGAGATATTTCTGTGTAACGGATTACCTGCACTGCCCATTTCAGTAGGTGCTGAGACCCAGGATCTCTTTCTTGCTAGACTGCCTATGAAACAGTCAGCCCAAGAAAAGAAATCTGGCCAATTCAGGTGGAGAAAGATGAAAAGTGATACGGTAGATTGATTGCAAAAGTATCCCCAACTCTCTACTCCAACCTCTAGTCATGCTCTTTTTAATGTGATTTTGCAGCCACTCTCATCAAGAGTCTCCTTCCCCAGACCTTGAAGCTGGGTTGGGTTTGTGACTTGAGTTGGACTAAAGAATATGGTGGAAGTGTTATGTACCAGTTCCAAGCCGGCCTCAGGAGGCCTTGTATGCTTCCATGCTCTCTCTTTTGAAACTGTGCCACTACCACAAATCCCAGGCTAGTCTACTGAAAGCTCCAAGACCATGTGAAGCAGAGCTGAGTCACCCAAGCCACGGCCATCCTAGATCAGCCACCCGCCAGCAGACCTGTAAACACGAGGGAACTCCAACCAAGACCCAAAAAACTGCCGAATCAAGTCTGCCAAGATCAGCAGAAGTGCTCAGCTGATCTGTACACTTGTGAGCAAAACGAAATGTTTATTACATGCTACTGAGCTATTATAGTTGTTTAATACACAGTATTATTGCAGTAACAGATAACTGATAGAGAGGACAATGACATACTCTTCAGCTCATTAATACTGAATTGCTACTAAGCTCATTAATTAGAAGTTCTCTAGGGCTTCCCTGGTGGCGCAGTGGTTGAGAATCCGCCTGCCAATGCAGGGGACACGGGTTGAAGCCCTGCCTGGTCTGGGAAGATCCCACATGCGACGGAGCAACTAAGCCTGTGTGCCACAACTACTGAGCCTGCGTGCCACAACTACTGAAACCCGCACGCCTAGAGCCTGTACTCCGCAACGAGAAGCCACTGCAATGAGAAGACTGCACACCACAACGAAGAGTAGTCCCCGCTCACCGCAACTAGAGGAAGCCCGCATGCAGCAACAAAAACCCAATGCAGCCAAAAATAAATAAATAAATGAATAAGAAGTTCTCTATAGGTTTGGAAGGTATGATGTTAGCAGATGTAGATAGAATATGTTGTTTTTCATTATTCAGTTATGCTGAGAGATTACAATTTAAAATTAAACTTGAAATTTTTTTCTAAAGTCATAATATTTGGTAACTTTAAAATGTTTTCTAAATTATTGTGTACTTCAATATTTTTTTGTGGTAATTGACGATGTTTTATAAGAAGTAAAATTTAGGAGTAATAATGTCTATCTTCAGTGTGGTCCAGCAGAGGTTATTTTTCTCATTTGGATTTGGTTTGAGATTTGAGAAAACTTAATTATTTCATTTTACGTTTGAAAACTAGAAATGCAGAGCATCTTGGTAAATTTTATCTCAGGCTCATTTTGCAGGCAGAAAACCCAAAATATTCTACTTGACTATCTTAATGATCATTTCTACTTGGTAGTCTTTCTTAGAATAGCATCTTACTCCAAAAAAACACCTTTCTTCTTCCCAGCTTTACTTACTGAAAAATAAGGCTCCTCTTGGGAAAACAACAACAACAACCAAACAAACAAAACCAAAAACAACCTCAGCAGTTTCACTATATCATCTTTTTTTCTTTAACATCTTTATTGGAGTATAATTGCTTTACAATGGTGTGTTAGTTTCTGCTTTATAACAAAGTGAACCAGCTATACATATACATATATCCCCACATCCCCTCCCTCTTGCATCTCCCTCCCACCCTCCCTATCCCACCCCTCTAGGTGGTCACAAAGCACGGAGCTGATCTCCCTGTGCTATGCAGCTGCTTCCCACTAGCTATCTGTTTTACATTTGGTAGTGTATATATGTCCATGCCTCTCTCTCACTTTGTCCCAGCTTACCCTTCCCCCTCCCCGTGTCCTCAAGTCCATTCTCTAGTAGGTCTGCGTCTTTATTCCCGCACTATATCATCTTATAACTACCTTACTGAGAAATCCCAACTGGTGAGGTATAAACAAGAACTGATTTTCTTTTCCCAATCATTGCCTTCACCAATGTTCTGTCAACTTTCCCCTTCTCATCAACTAACTGACACGTCAAGTCAATTCCACCAGTTCTGGTTATTAAGACTCAGTCTTGGGCTTCCCTGGTGGCGCAGTGGTTGAGAGTCCGCCTGCCGATGCAGGGGACACGGGT
>NW_020171822.1:456243-466340 GCF_003031525.2 Neophocaena asiaeorientalis asiaeorientalis | reverse complement strand
AAAAAAAAACTCAGTCTTGTTATTTAAGACCATAATAAAAATATTGCTTTTCTTCTTAAAAAAAAAAAAAGTCCAGTCTGGCCCTTCCTTTCATACATTTGATGACCCTCATTTCTTATAAGTTCAGTGATGAATATATGAAAAAGCACCATTTCCCTAAACCAATTTTTTTCTTTTCTTTTTTTTTTGGGGGGGCCATGCTGTACAGCTTGCAGGATCTTAATTCCCCAACCAGGGATTGAACCTGGGCCCCCTGCAGTGGAAGCACAGAGTACTAACCACTGGGCCACCAGGGAATTCCCTAAACCAATTCTTTTTTTTTTTTTTTTTTAATTTAGTTTTGCCTGCACTGGGTCTTCGTTGCTGTGCACGGGCTTTCTCTAGTTGCAGCAATCAGGGGCTACTCTTTGTTGCGGTGTGCCGGCTTCTCATTGCTGCGGAGCACGGGCTCTAGGCGCCTGGGCTTCAGTAGTTGTGGCACGCGGGCTCAGTAGTTGTGGTTCGTGGGCTCTAGAGCGCAGGCTCAGTCGTTGCGGCGCACGGGCTTAGATGCTCCGCGGCATGTGGGATCTTCCCAGACCAGGACTCAAACCTGTGTCCCCTGCATTGACAGGCGGATTCTTAACCACTGCGCCACCAGGGAAGCCCCCTAAACCATTCTTAATCAAAACTACTCAATATGAAATATCAATAAACATCAAATCATAATCCTTCTGCTGGTTTTTATCCACATAAAAAAGAATAACATAGATTTTCTTCCTAACGTGGGTAGCTAACGTGCATCATATGTGAAAACAATCAAAAGCGTTAACATTTCAAATGCAAGCACTGTCCTGTGGGCTGTAACTATTATAACTAATAATAATAATTTAATGAATGCCAGCTATAAGAATATTTGTGCAACATGTGATTAGAATTAATCCATACCTATTTGGTTTACAATTCTGTCAACATGAATCTACAGTAATTAAATATAATAAAATCTTGACTTATAACTGAATGATGCCTTAACAAGTTGTTCTAAAGAAAATACTTCAAAAATATCCCCTACACACAATCTTCTTTTGCCCAGTACAGACTCAAAATCTGGACTAGGAAAAATCTAAAGCCCATAATTTAAAAAAAAAAACAATTTCTGCCTCTACCACCTGCATATGTCACTTTGAATACAAGCTCCAGACGCTGCTGGAAAAAGAAAAGCACAAACTGAACCATGTTTATAGTTATTTCATTTCTCAATTATGAATCTGGATTAAAATCATGAGTGTTCATACAATAAGTTCAATAGATGCCAAAATGAAATTTTGTAAAATTCAACACCTGTTCTTGATTTTTTAAAAAACTCAGAAAACTAGGAATGGAAGGATACCTCCTTAACGTATTTTTTTAAATTTAAATCAACGGTAATGGTTTTTCCATTAAATCATTAACAAAACGAGGATGCCCACTTTCAATGTTTCATTTTAACATTGTTCTGCTATCTCCAGCAAATATAATAAAACATGAAGCCAAAATAAGAGCAGTGACTCTTGCATAGAAAGATATAAAAATAAAATTACTTGTGACCAGTGTGATTAAATATCTACACTCAAGGAAATCAACTGAAAAACTCCCGGAATTGATAGGAGAATTAAAATAATACAGCGTTTAATCTCACTGGTTTGAATCACAGCTTCACCACTGATAAGATGAATAACTTTGGGAGGTTACCTTATAAGCCTCAGTATTCTCATCCACAAAAGGGCGATGAGAATACTAATTCCACTGGTTTGTCATGAAAACTAAATGAAATGATATATTTAAAGCACTTAAAAGACATGGCACATGGCATTTAATAAATATGAGTAGTAATAATAATTATTATTATTATTTAATGTTACTGTTCAATAGTATCACAATACAAAATAAACAGACATAAACCAAACGCTTTACTAAATACTACCAATAATCATTAGGGAGATATAGGGGGGAAATATCTTATTCATCATAGCAACAAAAAATATAAAATATGTGGCTTGATAGGACATTTTGATTGATCTGGGAAGCAGAAAGAAAAGTCAAAACAACACTTCCACTGACTCCATCCCACTCCCCACTTCCACCAGACTCTGTTTAAACCTGTTGCTATGTATATAGCAGCTTTGGCTTTCTACCTGTGGGAGGAGGCTGATGTGAAAAATCAGACTGGGGAATGGATGTGCAGCATCTCCCCATCAAGTCCTATTAATTGGCTTTGAGCAAGCAGTAGGACATGTAGGTCACCTCTCACCTTTGGAACACCCAGAATGTCTCAGCATACTCTGTGCCTCAGAGGTAAAACCATTAAACTGGCCCTGGTATCTGGAAACGTTAAGTGACCTTCCAGTCCCTAAATATACCCTGTTTAGGGGTCATAGCACTTCTGCCAAACAGGCCTAGGTAAAGGTTGTCTGGAACTCTCCCACCAAAAAGGGCCATCAGAAAGCAACCTACAGTAATGTACAGTATGGTGACTCTAGTCAATAATACTCTATTATATATTGAAAGTTGCTAAGAGAGTACATTTTAAAAGCTCTCACCACACACACACAAAATTGTAACTATGTGAATGGATGCATGTGTTAACTAACACTGTGGTAATCATTTTGCAATATATGCATATAAGAAATCATTATACTGTACACCTTAAACTTATATAATGTTATATGTTAACTATATTTTAATAAAGCTGGAAAAAATTTTGAAAGTGAAATCAACATACAGCAATAATCTGTAAATCTCTTTTTCTGATACATATAATAACTAAATCAGTATGATTCTAGGACCCTATAATAGAGAGATGTACAAGATAACAGATAGCCCGGAAATATGCCCTATTACACATTTTTAAATGAATATATTATGAAGGAGGCACTACAAAACATGGTGAAAAGATACATTATGAAATAAATGTCGTGGGGAAAATTTGGTTAACTACTTGGACATTTTCTTCGTAGGTGTGTTTTTTAATTATTCTCAACCACTAGGCATCAAATTTTCCTTTTTTAGTTTAATATCAAAAATTCAAAATTTATGAAATGTTAAAACTTTTAGAAGTCAAATCATAAAAAATCTAGAAAAATAGCCATGGTAATCTACATTTTAAATATTTCAGGGCCTTCTAAGTTTAAAAGCCAAGGATTCACAAAGAAAAAGATACTTAGACTTGAAAAGAAAGATAATTTAAATAATTAATGGATGAAAATTTCCTAAACCTGACAAAAATATCAACTTAGATATAACAGAAGCTCAGCAAACCCCACACAGGATAAATAAAAATGAAACCTCATCAAGGCATATTATGGTTGAACGCTATTTTCCAATGTCACTTAGGTTATTTTGCTTCTTCCCCACCTCCTTTGGGTGATGGTTATTCATTTGTAATACAATTAAGTTCATTTGTCACAGTGTGTATTCTACTTGGGAATCACATTCTCTCTCTCTACCTATTTTTAATTAATTATTATTATTTTTTTTTAGGGATGTGAAACATTATCATGGTTCTAAGAGTCAGAACTACAAAAAGGTATTCTCAGAGATGTGTCACTTTCCCCTCATCTCTCCTACCCAAACCCCATTCTCCCCATTCTTTCTGCCCTGCTCCCACCCATCCCTCCATTTCCTGTAGGTAAATAATGCCATTAGTTTCTGATTTACCCTGTAGGTTTCTCCTGTATTTATTTTTGCACAAATGAGCACACATAGACACACACACATGCATGCACACTCTTATCAGGCAAGGGTTTCTTAAGCAGGATACAGAAAGCACTAACCATAAAAGAAAAACTTGTACTACATTAAAATCAAGAATGTCTACTCACGGGCTTCCCTGGTGGCGCAGTGGTTGAGAGTCCGCCTGCCGATGCAGGGGACACGGGTTCGTGCCCCAGTCCGGGAAGATCCCACATGCCGCGGAGCAGCTGGGCCCGTGAGCTAAAAAAAAAAAAAAAAAATAATGTCTCCTCACCAAAAGACATCATTTAAAGATTAAAGACTAGGGGGATAGATAAAAGCCAAAGACTAGGAACAGATATTTGCAATAAATTTATCTAACAAAGATTCACATTCTCATATTTAGAAAACCTACAGAACGCTTAGAAATTGGTAGGAAAAAGGCAGATACCCAATAGAAAAATGGGCAAAAGACCTGAACAGGCACTTTGCCATATGGGATGTCCACGTGACTGCTAAACATTCAAACAGGCGAGCAACTTCTCTGCTCACCAGGGGAATGCAAATTAAAGCAGAAATGTGATACTACTACATACTCACCAGAATGGCTAAAATGAAAAGGACTGATAATTTCAAGTGTTGGCAAAGATACTGAACAATTGGAACTCTCATACACTGTTGGCAGTATAACTTGGTACAACAATTTTGTAAAACTGTTTATCAGTACCTAATAAAGCTAACCATATGCATGCCCTATAATTCCAAACTTCCTTTCCTGGGTTGTGGTACATCTTTATAATAATGGTCCCCAACGAATCATGTCTCCTTGTATTCATATCCCTTTACAAGATAATGCTGCTGCTACTGCTCCCTGCAAGAGATGGATCTTTCCTAACCCCTTTGAATCTGCACCTAGCCTTGCAACTTGCTTTGACCCATAGGATATGGCAGAACTGATTTTGTGTGAGTTCCAGAGCAAAGGCCTAAAGAGGCCTTGTGGCTTCTGCCTTTGCCCTCTTGGGATCTAGCTGCCATGTAAAGAAGTCCAGGATATCCTGCTAGACAGAGAGGCTGCATGAGGAGAACTGAGGTACCCAAGTTCATAGCCCACACCAAAGTCCCAAACATGTTAAGAAAACCATTTGGACCTCCCTCTCCAGCCCAGCTAAGTTGAGTGAGCCCAACTGACAGCACATACAACAAAGACAAGCCATCCCCACTGAGCCCTTAAAATGCCTAACCCACGGAATCACAAGCAATAAAATGGTTGTTGTTTTAAAGCACTAAATTTGGGGGTGGTTTATTATACAGCAATAGATAACTGAAAATGAGTATATAGCAAAAGAAAAGAATACATATGTTCACTAAAAAGGACAAGTACAAGAATGTGCATAGTAGTACCATTTAAATTACCAAAACTGAAAACAACTCAATGTCCATAACAATAGAATGGATAAATTTTGGTATATTCATAAAATTAAATATTATTCAGCAATAAGAATGACCAAATGGATGACTCTCACAAATATAAAGTTGAGTAAAAGAAGCAAAACTGTATGTTTTCATTTATACAGAGAAGTTCAAAAACAAGCAAAACTAATCTAGGAGGTAGAAGTCAGGAAAGTAGTGAGGAGGGTGCAGGGATTGGGTAGTGAGTGGCAGAGAACAGGAGGGGGCTTCTGTGGCTATGATAATGTTTTATTTCTTGTTCTGGGTGCATGTTACAAGGCTGAGTTTACTCTGAGAAAAATTTTTAAGTCATATACTTATCATTTGTGCACTTTCCTGTAATTTGTATACTTTTCTTCCAGAAAAGTTTACATAAGAAGTTTAAACCACTGTCCCCTTCTCTGATAAAATTTTAAAAATATTTTTAAATCACTTGTATAATTTTTTAAAGCAGATTTTTAAAAATATAGAGCCTAAGTAAATATCTTTGCGCTGGAACCCAGCCATCTGTGGCTATGAATATCCATAAGTGATTCTGACGCATAGCTCAGATTAAAATATTAGGTCATTAGCAGAAAGAGGGCTGTTTCATTTCATTATTATTATATTTCTTCTCAGAAATATTTTTGCCAAAGAACATGAAGCACAAACAACTGTCTTCAAATTGTAATCAGCTAAAAGAAAAAAAATGGCAAAATACCTACTTCCCACTCACTCCCCACTCCTCAGGTTTGGCTATTCCACCTTTCAGAAACCTTCTACAGATCATTAAATGCTTTAATTAGTTTCACACATATGTACTTAGCTCAGAGCATACCATTAAAACACCCTTCTTTCACCACTTTGAACGATGCTCACTAGATTAAATGATGCTTTAGATGCCATACACATTTTTAACTAGAGCAAAAATAGTTGGCCCAAATTAAAGAAAAATGAGCTTCTAAGTCAAGTGCCTACCTTGAAGATAACAACAGGCAGATCTTAATTTGCAGAGAAATACATGACTTGTGAATAACTATAATTTTTTTTTTTTGGCTGTGCCGAGTGGCATGTGAGATCTTAGTTCCCTGACCAGGGACTGAAGCCATGCCCCCTGCAGTGGAAGCACTGAGCCCTAACCACTGGACCGCCAGGGAAGTTCCTCAATAACTATCATTTTAAAATCATTTTGAATCACACCTATATTCTCTGTATCTGAAATGATTTATTTAGTCATTTCAGAATGACTAAATAAATGATAGATAAATACACAGCCTGACAGACAGCTAGCTAGCTATGGAGAAAACAGAGACATGATGGTGCCAACTGTGTTTAATCCCTCACCCAGATCTGTTTCATGAAATAGTCAAGATATTTTGATCTCTCAGCACAAAAGTTCTGTAGATTAAAAATAAGATCCTCTTAAAATAAATAAATAAATAAGATCCTCTTTACTAAGCTACTATTGTACATTAGTAGGTTGTGGTTCAGAGAAGGTATTCAACATACTAATGTAAAATGAAATCTAATTCAGTTTATTTACTTATTTATTTATTTTTTGCGGTACGCGGGCCTCTCACTGTTGTGGCCTCTCTCGTTGCGGAGCACAGGCTCCAGACGCGCAGGCTCAGTGGCCATGGCTCACGGGTCCAGCCGCTCTGCGGCACGTGGGATCCTCCCGGACCGGGGCGCGAACCTGCGTCCCCTGCATCAGCAGGCGGACCCTCAACCACTGCGCCACCACGGGAGCCCTAATTCAGTTTTTCGAAAATGAAAAAATTAAATGGTCAATTAGTTAACAGCAATCAAGGATGGAAAAAGCCAGTTAAACTGTTTTCACCAGTTGCTTGGTGTCACACAGACAAGACAGATGGGCATCTTTTTAATTTCTTAGTGTTCTCCCATCTTCAGTTCACATTCCTTGATGAGACAATTCAATATTTAATGACTGCTTTTCAAAAGACTAAACTTTTTACTTACCTGGATCTTCCTCAAGTACACGTGTATAGTTTTCCAACATGAAGGAGAAGAAGTTCGATAGCTGGACAAAATAAAAATACATTGATCAATTAATGAATCCCAAACAGGTACTGTTGGTATTCCATGCAAGTCCCCTTTACTCCTCTGAAGTTCTCATCTGCCAGCTGCCATAGATGGTAATGGGTACCGCTTCTACCTGCCCTCCTCCTCCCCAGGATTGCCCTTGGCAGATGGGCAGCAGCTCCCCCAGAGTCGCTTAGGATATCAGATATCCCTCCCGCCTGGGGGGATGCCCATAGAAAAAGACTAACTGAAGCAAGAGTATCACAGCCCAGACCCCCACCTCTCTTGCCACTGGGTGGGACAAACTGACGCATTTCACACTTCAGAGCTCCCAGTGGGATCAGGCTGAGGTCAGACTTCTCCAGAAAACATATTTTTGCCTAGCTTCTTCCCTGTCCTATCTTGCTTTCCTCACTCCCTTATAGGTTTTTCCTGAGAATACTCTCTCAGGAAGTCACTTGTACCAGAAGCCCCTATCTCAGACTCTGCTTCTAGGAAACCCACTTAAGACAGCTGCTAGATTTTTTTCATTATGATCTCTTCTATTTCTTTCGGTGGTGAGAATAAGGGATATTCTTAAATGCCAAATATATTTGGTAAATGAAGGAAGGAAGGGAGGGAGGAAGGGAAAGATGGAAATCTACCAGCATTCCAACCATCACCTAGATACTGCCTCTATGCCCACCAATTATCTGCAAAGACCTGCATGTATACAGCACAAATAACTTCCAAGCCCTGTCTCCCGTGAAAAGTGAACACTAAGGAACCTTATCAATCTGGGAGTAGATCCGGCAGTTGAGGGAAGGAAGACCCTCCATACAAATATCAAAATCTATGATTTTAACGCTGTTCATGGATTTGTCAACTAAGAGTCAACAGAAATCACAATGAGATACCACTTCACACACACTAGGATGGCTATCATCAAAAAAGACAAATAATAACAAATGTTGGCAAAGATGTGGCAAAATTAAAGCCCTCATACACTGCTGGTGGGAATGCAAAATGGTACAGCTGCTTTGGAAAACAGTTTAGCAATTACTCAAAAAGTTAAACACAGACTTACTCGATGACCCAGCAATTCCACTCCTAGGTATATACCCAAGAGAACTGAACAAATATGTTCACAGAAAAACTTGCACACAATTATTCATAGCAGCATTATTCATAACAGCCAAAAAAGTGGAAGCAACCCAAATGAGTTATCCACTGAGGAAAGGATAAACAAAATGTGCTATATCTATACAATGGAATAATATTCAAAAATAAAGAGGAATGAACTATTGACACATGCTACAACATGGATGAACTTTGAAGACAATATGCTAAATGAAAGAAGCCAGTCACAAAGGATCGCATATTGTGTGATTTCGTTTATTTGAAATGGCCAGAACAGTCAAATCCATAAAGACAAAAGCAGATTAGTAGTTGCCAAGGGCTGGGCAGAGGGCGGGAATGGGGAGTGAGTGCTAATCAGTATAGAGGTGCTTTTTTTTCTTCTTTGGTTGGGGGGTGATGAAAATGTTCTAAAATATATTGTGGTGATGATTGCACAACTTTGTGAATAAACAAAAGGCCATTGAATTTTCTACTTCATTATTCTTTTTTGAATTTTATTTTATTTTTTATACAGCAGGTCCTTATTAGTCATCAATTTTATAAACATCAGTGTATACATGTCAATCCCAATCGCCCACTTCATACCACCACCACCACCACCACCCCAAGGCCTTCCCCCCTTGGTGTCCATACGTTTGTTCTCTGCATCTGAATCTCAATTTCTGCCCTGCAAAATGGTTCATCTGTACCATTTTTCTAGGTTCCATATATATGCGTTAATATACGATATTTGTTTTTCTCTTTCTGACTTACTTCACTCTGTATGACAGTCTCTAGATCCATCCACGTCTCAACAAACGACCCAATTTCGTTCCTTTTTATGGCTCAGTAATATTCCATTGTATATATGTACCATATAGTTTATCAATTTTGCTTATCTTCTCAAAGAACCAGCTTTTAGTTTTTTTGATGTTTGGCATTGTTGTCTTTGTTTCTATTTCATTTATTTCTGGTCTGATCTTTATGATTTCTTTCCTTCTGTTAACTTTGGGTTTTGTTTGTTCTTCTTCCTCTAGTTCCTTTAGGTGTAAGGTTAGATTGTTTATTTGAGATTTTTCTTGTTTCTTGAGGTAGGCTTGTATAGCTATAAACATCCCTCTTAGAACTGCTTTTGCTGCATCCCATAGGTTTTGGATTGTCGTGTTTTCATTGACATTTGTCTCTAGGTATTTTTTGATTTCCTCTTTGATTTCTTCAGTGATCTCTTGGTTATTTAGTAATGTAGTGTTTAGTCTCCACATGCTTGTGTTTTTTACGTTTTTCCCTTGTAATTCATTTCTAATCTCATAGCGTAGTGGTCAGAAAAGATGCTTGATATGATTTTGAATTTTCTTAAATTTACTGAGGCTTGATTTGTGACCCAAGATGTGATCTACCCTGGGGAATGTTCTGTGTGCACTTGAGAAGAACGTGTAATCTCCTGTTTTTAGATGGACTGTCCTATAAATATCAATTAAATCTATCCGGTCTAATGTTTCATTTAAAGCTTCTGTTTTCTTATTTATTTCCATTTTGGATGATCTGTCCATTGGTGTAAGTGAGGTATTAGAAGTCCCCCACTATTATCGTGTTACTGTCCATTTCCTCTTTTTTGGCTGTTACCAGTTGCCTTATGTATTGAGGTGTTCCTATGTTGGGCACATATATATTTATAATTGTTATATCTTCTTCTTGGATTGATCCCTTTGATCACTACATAGTGTCCTTCCTTGTCTCTTGCAACATTCTTTATTTTAAAGTCTATTTTATCTGATATGAGTATTGCTACTCCAGCTTTCTTCTGATTTCCATTTGCATGGAATATCTTTTTCCATCCC
>NW_020171822.1:438634-455850 GCF_003031525.2 Neophocaena asiaeorientalis asiaeorientalis | reverse complement strand
CTATCTCCACTTCATTTAGTTGTTTTTCTGGGGTTTTATCTTGTTCCTTCATCTGGTACTTAGCCCTCTATCTTTTCATCTTGTCTTTCTGTGAAAGGAATTTCCTGTCGAAGTCCTGCAGTCAAATCCCACTAGCCTTCAAAGTCTGATTCTCTAGGAATTCCTCCTCCTGTTGCCGGACCCCCAGGTTCGGAAGCCTGACGTGGGGCTCAGAACCTTCACCCCAGTTGGTGGACCTCTGTGGTATAAGTGTTCTCCAGTCTGTGAGTCACCCACCCAGCTGTCATGGGATTAGATTTCGCTGTGATTGCGCCGCTTCTACCGTCTCATTGTGGCTTCTCCTTTGTCTTTGGATGTGGGGTAGCTTTTTCGGTGAGTTCCAGTGTCTTCCTGTCAATGACTGTCCAGCAGCTACTTGTGATTCTGGTGTTCTCCCAAGAGGGAGTGAGAGCATGTCCTTCTACTCCACTATCTTGGTTCAGGCTCGAATTTTCTACTTTAAATGGGTGAATTGTATCCCAATAAATTTGTTATTAAAGAAGACTCAATATTTAAAGAATGTACTAATACTGGAATGTCTGTGTACAAAGCATATCAATTTGAGAGCTCACCCTCCCTTTGTCTCCATCACTATATTCTACAGTACTTAAAAGGACAGTCAATGCTGTGAACTGCTAAAGGAATACCTGACTGAATCACACTATATAATTTTTATAGCTACCAAGAATAAATTCAGCAATTTCTTTAATTCTTTTTGAAATTTTAATTATTTTCAATATTTATTATTTTTATTATGTTTATTATGTGCTAAATTTATAAATATATGATTGTTGAAAACTACAAATGATACAGAATGAAAATGCGAAGTCCCCTTCCACCCACTTCCACCCACCAGCCATGCTTCTCCCCAGAAATAACCAGAGTAAATACTTTCTGTATATCTTTTTCCAGGCTTTTACAGTATGTTTCATTTTCTTTCGCATATATGGGATAAAACTTCATATTGTTCCACAAGTTGATTTTTTCATTAACAAATATGTTATACTAGATCTTTCCAAGATCTTTTTATTGTTAAAAGTACTTTTTTTCTATTAAAAAGCATTAAAGCTGGATTTACATACCGCTTTTGCAAGCTCGACAAAGTCCTTCCTCACCCATTTATATTTTCTTCTAGAATTTTCATATGTTTGCTCCCTTCCATTTATTTAACTCCTTAAAGTAATTTCTTTACTTCATAAAGTAACAACTTTACTATTAGGGCACATACCAGAAAAACAGAATAAGACCATTTTTTACTAGTTAACTAGACATCTGGCAGCCCTCTTAAAAATATGAACTTCAGAACTGAAAAACACCATCCTCTTCCCAAATCATACTCTCTCAGTAGCTAGTTCCAAAACAATGTCACTATATCTTCTATAAAAGTCTTTCACCGAGGTTCCTCAGCTTAAAATGCAATCAAACTTTCATTCTTTCAATAAAAGGGGTAAAGGGAGCCATTTTACCAAAATAAGAGACAAGCTTGCAAAACAGACCTCCAATTGGCCTTGTTCATCAGCATATTCGATGGACTGGAAGATGGTGAGGGCATAGCGTTGCCTGGTCTTCAGCTGAGCACTATGACCTCGGTACCAGTTCTGGATGACCAATGCGGCTTTCAGCGCTGCAGACCCACAGGATACGAAAGGGAAAGAAAAACAGTTACTGTGGAGCTATGGGGGGAAGGTAAGTGCTTCAGAAAAAATCAGTCCACCTGGATTCCTAGGTTCTAAGAACATAAAAACTACAGACAACGAGATGTTTTTCTACAATGTCCTCAAGTCTCAAATACTCAGGAATAATGATGACCCAGCCATCAAGAGTAGCATTTTTTGAGCCTGAATTTGAATCCCAACTCTGCTGACTACTGTCTATGTGATTTGGGGAAAGTTATTAGAACTCTCAAAGCTTCAGTTTCCTCGTCTGGCACTATTTGAAGTCTATGTACGCCCTATGAAGTAGCAATTCCATTCTTCATTATATACCCCGAAGCAATTCTCACACAATCCATTAAGGAGACATACGGGGATACAATGCTTCTTTTTTGGCAGCCGTAGGGAGTTTGACACCAATGCAACCTGGCTTTCCACTGCTAGGAAGGAGAAGATGTGACTGTGGTGAGTGTACACCATGGAATATTATGCCACAACTGGAAGCGATATATAGCAACGTGGATGGGTCTTCAAAATATAGTGCTTCAGTTAGAACAGTTATCAAAAAGTTGGAGACAGAATGGAATATAACATGATACCATTTTATATAAATTTAAAATACACGCACACGAAGCCGCAGTATACGTTTCGTAAGAATATACAGAAAGGAAAAGATACTAAAAATAAGAGATTGGTTATTTGTGGGGGGTGGGTGAATGAATGAGCATAGAGTATACGGTTAAAAGGGAATAAACTAATGAACTAACTACCATAAGAAAGGGCCTTGCGCAGACCAATGATGACAATGTACAACATACTGAGAAGTATGATTCACTCCACCTTCTCCACCTGCGATTCAACTGATAAAAGACAGACGGATAAATGAACACACCTCCCTCCTTCACAGAGTTACTATGAGGATGAAATGAGATACTACAGGTGAAGAGTTTAGGCCAGTGCCCAGTGTAAAGCATTTACTAAATAAATGGCAACTATAGTGACAAGTATTGTGTTGTTTGTGGATTATTCAGGCACACCGACTCTCTTCTGGGGCTGGGAGCCTGTGAACCATCCTGTAGCTTCATAGTTTTGAAGAAAGAAATCAGGTGAGAGAGAATGAGATTTAAAATATAGTCTCTTATGCCTTTCTCAACTTTCAGAGTGACGAGTAATCAACACCAGCTGGCTCCTTTTATTCATGCTGTAATTTTTCCCAGTTAGCACATAAGAATTAAGAGTTAACAAGAACAATTTGAGTTCTGAAGCAGCAATCCAGCCTCTCGGCTTAGTACTGCTGTGGTATAACGAGTATACACTGTGCATCTGAGGGGGGGTGTTTATGAGCTTCTCCAAGGCTGTTGGGCTCCAGAGACTCTTGTTTCATTATTCAGCTCTCAGAAAACCCCAGGAAATAGGCGTAAGGTCAAGTACCGTTATCTTTATAGGGAAAAACCACAGGGAGAAGAAATCAAGTGACGTTCAATATCACTAAGTGAATAATCGGTAGTACCATGTCTGAAATCTCAAGCGTTCTCACCATATCATCAGGCGGAGCCCAGGTTCACGTGAAAGGTCTGTTCTGTGGGACAGTCACTGTCATGACCAACCAAGCCTAAGCTCAGGGGCTCTGTTCACCAAGCACAACGGAACTGTTCCAGGGCTGAACACTTACTGAGGGCCAGGCAATGGACCCATCTCTGCAGTCAGTCCTCGCCATACTGTGAAGCTGGGAGAGACTAACTTACTTAAGGGCACTTAGCCAGTAAGTTGAAATGGACAGCAAGGAATTGCACCCACCTCTCAACCTCTTAACCTCCATAGAGCTACTGATCTTTTTCTGTGCCTCACTTTCTTCGTCCGCACAATGACGTAGTGGAATAAATGATCACTAAAGTCTCTTCTATTTAGTATTAGCAATACCAAAAAAAAATCAAGCTTAGTGTTATTTCTATAATTAACAGTAGAACAAAGTAGCTACCATACGTTAATGGTCTACTACAAGACATTTAGTCCCCACAAGTATTATCATCTCCATGTTACACATAAGGAAACTTCAGGTTCAGAGAGGCTAGCAACTTCTAGTACCCTCAAAGACTTCCTAATTATATATAATATTTCATTAAAAAATTCACAAACTAGTGTGAACAAACAGGTTACCACCTCAGAACCCAAGAGCCAGGAGCAGAAGAGCCATGCCAACCAGGACGCACAGGGCTCACTTCCTTAGAGTCCACAGTCTTGGCTCAAACGTTGCCTTCTCCGTGAGGCCTTTCCTGAACACCCCTTGCAAAATGGCACCCATCCCCCATTGCCTGTCTCCTTCTTTCCCTCCACAGCACTTGTCACCATCTGATATAGCATATATTTTACTCATTTGTTACTGTCTGTCTCCTTTCACTAGAATGTAATCTCCATAAAGGCTGGGATTTTGGTCCATTGGGTTAGCTGCTGTGTACCCTGAGTCTGGAACAGTCCCTGGAACATAGTAGATGCTTGATAAATATTTGTTGAATGAATGAATGAGTGAAATTACTGTTTAGTTAAAACTTCCTGTCTTGCGTTTCTCTTCATGCTAATTGCTGAATCTTATGTTTGGTTTTGTTTTTTAAATAGGAGTTTATTTGACAGTCCTTTAAATAAGAAGTTTTATATTCAAAACGGTAAGGCATTTAAAGACTCTGCTTTTGAAATTCTGCTATCAGAGGCCTCCTGAGGAGGCAACAGGATGAGTGAATATTTAATGTAACTTTAAGGGGCCTGATATCCAAGCAGGAAGAGCGACACAAGTGTGATAGAACTGATTAAAATGAATTCAAATGAACTGGAAAGAGAATGAACCATCTAGTGGCAAAAGGCTTTAAACAAGGAGGAAAAGCATCTATTACCTCAGCTGTTCAAAGCACGATGAGAATAGGGTATGCCTCAACTCTGGGACCACAGTTTTCACTGTTACTTTTGTTTACAGATATCTGCCATCTGCTAGAGTATGTTTCTGTCCCAGTGAGACTTTCAACTTCACTGGAAAAACAGCTCAAAGCACATGCCCAGCAGACATGAGATGGTCACAAAGCCTGCTTCTTGAGCAGCAAGGCAGGGACCCTCTGAGGCTCGCTCCTCCAGAAACTCTGACATCCCTGCAGAGCAAGGGTACAACATAGGATCCTTGTCCCTGGAAAGTATTTTTCTTAAACAAGAGGGAAATGAGAGGAAAGCATGAGGTCCAGCCTCCAAAACAATGACAGATATTTTAAACAAAACTATCACTTTCCCAAATGAAAAGAGATCATAGTTTTATCATTCTTGGAAACATATGGCCTTCCAGTCAGAGAAGGGCAAGAAATAGAGGTCATTACTTTGACTTTTTATTTACCCACATACTCGCCCACCCACCAACCCATCCACATGGGATAATAAAAATAAGTTCTGTAAAAAAAAAAAAAAAAAAAAACACACACACACACAAAAAAAATAAATAAGTTCTGAATTTGTAATCTGGAGACTTCCGTTTTGGTCCTAACTCAACCAGGTGCCAACTGTGTAACCTCAGGCAAATTGCTTAACCTCTCTGGTCCTCGGTTTCTCATATGAACAATGATAACTTGGGATTATGTGACCTCTAAGATTCTTTCCAATTATAAAATACTCTAATTCATCCCTCTATTTTTTTAATGCCCCAGCTGCAGCCTACCTAGCCTGTAGCAAAGCTGAAAATAACCATTAAAGGACAAAATAGGATGTGTAAATATGAACACTCAAATCAGAAGCTTCTGGATACAAAAGACAAATTCTAAAGGCTACTCAAAAAAAAAAAAAATCTGAATTATCCTTGTAGAAAAAATCCAAGTCAATTCACTAATATCCTTGGCTTTCCTATCAAGGAACCGTAGCCAAAGTTTGCTAGCAATTGGTCTAGGAACAAACATTTCACCTATTACTTCTCCTTTAAATGGCCTAAAACATGATTACTGTGTATATTCTGTTAACTGGTACAAGTGATAGCCAATAGAAGATGGGGAGAAACGGATGGGGAAGGAAGTGAAGACAAGAGGGGGTGGGGATACAGAGACACATGGGAAGGGTCTAAAGTCCAGAGGTTTCAATGAAAATTGAGAGATCAGAGAATGGGATAATGATCATAAAGATCACAGAGGTGGAGCAGATCCAGGAGGCCACAGGGGCCAGGAAATGGGAATGAGAAGCTGAAGTGGAGCAGGTGAACGATTGTTCTAAAACAATCATTATCGTGAAAATACAAATTTTTAAAAATTATTATTGTATAAGAAATTTAGCTATGTAAAAGATTTATTATCATTTTAAATCATTAAAATATTTTCTTGTAGGAAGTATGTTCTATTCAACAATTCAATAACGACCTTTAATCCTCACTCAGAAAGAAAAATTAAATATCTTGACTACAATTCTGTTTTATGTCTCCCTTGTTATTAATTAGTAATCTGAGTTATACTGCCACATTCATTCACCCAAGATCAAATATAATGAGCATTAAATTTTTGTCTTTTGCAGCTGCTAAAAAGATAATGCAGTATAAAGCTATAATCATATAGAAAAGTGTTCTGATTACGGGAAATACAGGCAAACCTTGGAGATATTTCAGGTTAGGTTTCAGACCACCACAACAAAATGAATAATGCAATAAAGAGTCACATGAATGTTTACACTATATTGTAGCCTACTAAGTGTGCAATAGCATTATGTCTAAAAAATGTACATACCTTAATTAAAAAATACTTCACTGCTAAAAAAATGTCAAAACAATCACAATAGTAACATCAAAGATCGCTGATCACAGATCATCATAACAAATATAACAAAATGAAAAGTTGAAAATACTGTGAGAATTACCAAAATGTGACACAGAGACACAAAGTGAGCAAATGCTGTTGGAAAAACGGTGCCAACAGGGTTGCCACAAACCTTCAATTTGTAAAAACTACAATATCTGTGAAGCCCAATAAAGCAAAGTGCAATAAAACAAGGCATACCTAAAACTGGCAATTGGGGCTGAGGTACTGCTCTTTCTTACACGGAATCGATGCGTCTGTCTGTAACAGGATTTTCTAATAATTAACAGGATCCAACTATAAGGCTGGCTTCTTTGTGAATTATCTAGTCAAGGCTGGAATCTGGTAAAAAAATAAAGAGGTGAGACTTCATATCCTTTCAGCAGTACTTTCTGCCTTCTAAAGGCTCATGATTCTATAGTAGATATCTAAATAGTCCATGTCAGAGTCTCATAACCTGGCATTTCTAAAGCAGAGGTGGATCAATCACAAAGCAAATAGAGAAAAAGATGAAGATGAATTTAATTGGTATAAAGAACAGAAAGGATGCCTGGCTTTTTGTTTGCCTGTTTCATGTAGGCAATAAATGTGTCTGTAGTATCAATCCTATATAAACCTCAGGGCCAACACATTATCATATTAAAAAGTGAGTAATTAACTGAAAATTGTTATTGAGAGGGATCATAATTTCAGATGAAGAAAGCAGTCTCCTTTTACAAAGAAAAGTACTTGTTTAAAATGATTCCCAATTGATGCCAACAAACTAGGGATTATAGTATATGATGTGGGCTGAAAATAAAGATATGGCATACTGATGATAATTAAAGCCATGGGAGTAAAGTCACCCAAGGAGAGCATTAGAGCGACAAAATAAGAGGGCCAAGAGGAACCCCAATATTTTAAAGTTGGGAGAAAATAGAGCCCTCATAAAGTTAAAACAGAGACATAAAAGGAAACCACGAGAAGATGCTGTCACTGAAGCTAAGGGCCATGAGTATTTTAAGATGGGAGTGTACAGGAGTGCCAGGTGCCGCCAGGAAGTCAAGCAAAAGTTAAGTACTGAAAATGCTCCATGGGATTTCAAGGTCATTCAAGAACCTGTCTAAATCATATTCCACAGGATGGGGTAAATGAGAAGGTAGGAGACAGCAGTGTGAACACACCCTTCAGGAGCAAGCTCTCTGAAAGGGAGGAGAAAGAGCAGAGTGACTGGAGGGGACAAGAGGGCTAGGGAAAGCTCTTCTTCCAAAGGGAAGGAAAACACAGTTACAAAGGGCAATTCTGCACAACTGGGAAATTCTGAATATGAACTATATGTTAGAGAATATTACTCTATTCATTTTAATTTTTTCAGTGTAATATAGGATTGTAGTTATGGAAGAGAATATCCCTCTTTTTAGGACATTAATGCTAAAGTATATAGAGGTTAATATATAACGTCTGCAACTTACCAATACTTTCAAATAGAGAGGGAAATGGAGCTGGAGAGAAAGAAGGAAGAGAGAGCGAGAGAAAGAGAGGGAGAGAGAATGGTAAAGTTAACATGAATCTAGGTAAAGTGCATGGGGTATTCATTGTATTATTCTTTCATCTTCTCTGAAGGTTTGCAATTTTTAAAAATAAGATGTTGGGGGAAAAACAAAGCAGAATGGTCAAACCTCCTACTCAAAGAAAAAAAAAAAGGAAAAAAGAGGAAAGGCACTAGAACCTGTTAAAATGTTAATGAAGTATCAGCTAAGGGAGTGAGGGGGGAGGCAGAAGGGGAAGAGCAATGCCCCTCACTCCTACACATGCACCTGCAGCTACAGAGTACAGTCATAGTCCTTTGAGTGACAAGAACTTTAAAGAACATCTTATCTGATGTCCCATTTCACTGAAGAGGAAAATGAAGGAGGTCCCAGCTCACAGGGATTTCTGCTAGACTACACAGTGCCAGTAAAGACTGATGGCAATTATAACCAAGAATCCTCCAACACAATAACAAGAAGGATGGCAAGGGCTCCTCTAAATTTTCTTTCAGAAAATTCTTTAGAGAACAACAAAGATAAAGGAAACGGTGGTGTTCATAGTTTTTCCATGAAAGTCCCAAATTTAAATATGCAGCATTGTAAAGGAGTTAACACTAGGAAGGAGGAGGCTGGGGGAACACAGGGCTGGGGGTGAAGGGAGGTGATCCCTTGGGCAGTTATGAATGGTTTGATTATTAGATTTTTTGAACAGCTAGGTTAACTAGATGTTATTCCAAGAATTAAAGAAATATTTTGTTTTGTTAGAAAAGAGACAACAGGCCCAAAATGGAGTCACTTTTGCTAAGCTCCATGTCAGTAAACCGAGACTTAATACATAACCTAATTGTATTTTCCAGCCTCTCCTAGGAATGTAATCTTAACCAGTCTAGAATTTCCTGGCCAGCACTAGTGAGGTAATCAACCTGGAAGACCCTTGTCTTCCCACAAAGGAAGGTGACGTTGCCTGAAATATTCCTTTCTTTCCGTTTATGACTTCCCTATCTTACCCCTTTCTGCCTTTAAAAACCTCTCCTTTCCTGCAGCTTTTTGAAGCTCCTTTCTGTTTTCTGGATGGGATGCTGCCCCATTCATGAATCACTGAATAAAGCCAATTAGATCTTCAAACTTACTCCGTTGAATTTTGTTTTTTTAACAGATTTGGTGGCAGCGCCAGCAGGACTAAAGGAGACTTCTGATGTCTTCAGCTAAAATGAGAAACAAAGGTGTGGTACCCGTGAACACTTCTGATTTCTCTTTCTCACCATTTCTGAGGGCTGTGGGTAATTTCCTCTCAATTCTGAGTTCTGCTCTCTTTGCAGGAAGCTCCTGATCTAACTGGCTTTCCAGTACACATTACCCCTTTTGGGAAACCCAGTGCAGTCCACAGTCTTCATTTTGGGTGTCTGCTGGTTCACTCCTTTCCCCAGTTCCAATTTGGGAATTGCTGGTGGTGCACACAGCGCCTTCTCCTAGCCAATCCACAGTAACATCTCTTGGTTACCGCTGGTGTGTTGAAGTACATGTTTGTCTTGTTTTGTGTAGATAAAGGCTACTGGTAATGGGAATCTTAGAAGCCAAAAAAAAGCTGCAAAAATTGATGGACACGAGTCTAGCACTTTGAAAGCTGTTAGAGCGCTTGCCACCTAACTCTAAAAGACTCCTGTGTTAGGATAAGGTGGCCACTGAATGGGTCAGATTGACACTAGGTTGCCGACCAACCTCAAGAAAATTTCTGTGCAACAAGGTATACTGTAAAACACCACACAATCTTCAACCCAGCAGCATATCTGTCTTAGCTATTAGTTTGGCTCTGAGAGACTCAGAGGTTTAGCTAAAAATAAATTAATAATAATAATAATAACTGGGCTCCTTAAGTTCTAAGGAGTTAAGTGTGCCACATTCTGACACATATGCTTATTTTATGTCTAAAAACTGTGATCCAGGGCTTCCCTGGTGGCACAGTGGTTAAGAATCCACCTGCCAATGCAAGGGACACGGGTTCAAGCCCTGGTCCAGGAAGATCCCACATGCCTTGGAGCAACTAAGCCCATGCGCCACAGCTACTGAGCCTGTGCTCTACAGCCCGTGAGCCACAATTACTGAGCCCGCATGCCACAACTGCTGAAGCCCACGCACCTAGAGCCCGTGCTCCGCAACAAGGGAAGCCACCTCAATGAGAAGCCCACACATTGCAACAAAGAGTAGTCCCCACACGCCACAACTAGAGAAATCCCGTGTGCAGCAACGAAGACCCAATGCAGCCAAAAATAAATTAATTAATTAATTTAAAAAATTTTTAAATTAAGAAAAAGAAACTGTGATCGAGGAAGCTATAAATACCTATAAAAATGACAAAATCTTACTAAAAATAGTCTAGAATTAGACAAGATTATTGCTTTGTATCCTGGGAACTTAGCTTGATAACCATCAGGTTAGGGGCCCCAAAATATGGCCAACAGAAAAGTGGGTTGTACTCCATTTGCACTTAAATATGGCTGGACAGAAATGTGGATTGAAATTCATTTGCTCTAAGGATCTTACCAAACTGCTACTGGCCCTCAGGGAAACTACAACGGCCATTAAGAGAAACATTACAATTAGAAAAGATCATTTAAGAAGTGCAGATGAGAGCTCCACCCACCACCAGTCCCTCCCATCAGACAACTTCCACAAGCCTCTTAGATAGCCTCATCCACCAGAGGGCAGACAGCAGAAGCAAGAAGAACTAAATCCTGCAGCCTGTGGAACAAAAACCACATTCACAGAAAGACAGACAAGATGAGAGCCTGTGAAACAAAAAACACATTCACAGAAAGATAGACAAGATGAAAAGGCTATGTACCAGATGAAGGAACAAGATAAAACCCCAGAAAAACAACTAAATGAAATGGAGATAGGCACCTTCCAGAAAAAGAATTCAGAATAATGATAGCGAAGATGATCCAGGACCTAGGGAAAAGAATGGAGGCAAGGATGAAGAAGATGCAAGAAATGTTACCAAACCTTATCTTGGGTCACAAATCAAGCCTCAGTAAATTTAAGAAAATTGAAATCATATCAAGCATCTTTTCTGACCACAACACTATATGAGATTAGAAATGAATTACAGAGAAAAAAATGTAAAAAACACAAACACATGAAGGCTAAAAAATACATTACTAAATTACCAAGAGATCCCTTAAGAAATCAAAGAGGAAATCAAAAAATACCTAGAGACAAATGACAATGAAAACAGGACAATCCAAAACCTATGGGATGCAGGAAAAGCAGTTTTTGTTTTTTTGTTTTTTTTTGTTTTTTGCGGTACGCGGGCCTCTCACTGTTGTGGCCTCTCCCGTTGCGGAGTACAGGCTCTGGACGCACAGGCCCAGTGGCCATGGCTCATGGGCGTAGCCACTCTGCGGAATCTTCATGGACCAGGGCACGAACCCGTTTCCCCTGCATCGGCAGGCGGACTCTCAATCACTGCGCCACCAGGGAAGCCCAGGAAAAGCAGTTTTAAGAGGGAAGTTTATAGCTATACAAGCCTACCTCAAGAAAGAAGAAAATCTCAAATAAACAATTTGACCTTACACCGAAATGAACTAGAGAAAGAAGAACAAACAAAACCCAAAGTTAACAGAAGGAAAGAAATCATAAAGATCGGAGCAGAAATAAATGAAATAGAAACAAAGAAAACAATACCAAACATCAAATCCCTTCTCAAACTCTTCCAAAAACTGCAGAGGAAGGAACACTCCCCAACTCATTCTCTTTTTTTTTTAATAAATTTATTTATTTGGCTTTGTTAGGTCTTCGTTGCTGTGTGTGGGCTTTCTTAGGCAGACTCTCAACCACTGTGCCACCAGGGAAGCCCAGGGCTACTGTTCGTTGAGGTATGCGGGCTTCTCCTTGTGATGGCTTCTCTTGTTGCAGAGCATGGGCTCCAGGCACGCAGGCTCAGTAGTTGTGGTGCACGGGCTTATTTGCTCCGCGGCACGTGGGATCTTCCCAGACCAGGGCTCGTACTTGTGTCCCCTGCAATGACAGGCAGATTCTTAACCACTGTGCCACCAGGGACGCCCGTCCCATCTCATTCTATGAGGCCACCATCACCCTGATACCAAAACCAGACAAAGATACTACAAAAAAAGAAAATTACAGACCAATATCACTGATGAATATAGATTTTTTTGTAAAAGAATGAAATTAGAACACTCCCTAACACCATACACAAAAATAAACTCAAAATGGATTAGAGACCTAAATGTAAGAGCGGACACTACAAAACTCTTAACTGAAAACAAAGTGAGAACACTCTTTGACATAAATCACAGCAAGATCTTTTTTGATCCACCTCCTAGAGAATGGAAATAAAAACAAAAGTAAACATATGGGACGTAATGAAACTTAAAAGCTTTTGAAAAGAAACCTACAAACAAGACAAAAAGACAACCCTCAGAATGGGAGAAAATATTTGCAAACAAGTCAACGGACAAAGGATTAATCTCCAAAATATATAAACAGCTCAGGCAGCTAAATATCAAAAAATCAAACAACCCAATCCAAAAACGGGCAGTTCTCCAAAGCAGACATACAGATGGCCAAGAAGCACATGAAAAGCTGCACAACATCACTAACTATTAGAAAAATGCAAATCAAAACTACAATGAGGTATCAATTCACTCCAGTTAGAATGGGCATAATCAGAAAATCTACAAACAACAAATGCTGGAGAGGGTGTAGATTATGGACACCAAGGGGGGAAAGCCGCGGGGGGTGGGGGGGGTGGGATGAATTGGGAGATTGGGATTGCCATGGATACACTGATGTGTATAAAATGGATGACTAATAAGGAAAAAAAAAATGAAGTTCAGTTGAAAGTAGGGTTCCCAAATTAAACAAACTGAATGGGGCATCTATTTTAATTGGTACGTAGAACCTTCCAAAAGGCTTCAGGACCCCAGAATAGCTTCATTGAAAAATTCATTGAAAAAGTCTAATGAAAAATTAAAGACACAAGAGGTACCTAAAACAAAAGACTGCAAGACAGACGCAACTTTTACTACTCACCTCTATCATCCTTTATTTGAGTACTCATTCTAGTAATCCTCAGTCTAAATTGTCTTCCCTAAAGAGACTACCAGACCATAAATGAAAGTCTGCCAGGTTATAGGTCTTACATATACCCCCATATCTACCTTTGAAGGAGGGCCCCCATATGGACCCCTCTCAGAGTTGATGAGACTCTGAGGGCCTTTATGGTAAACTGCTATGTTATTCCCTTAAGCAGCTAAGGGAAACTAAAATTAAATTAATGAAAAACCTTGACATCTGGTAGATACGGGAGCTACACCCTCTACTTTAAACCCCCCTCGGAGCCTGCAAATGGGATCCTGGGAAAACTGGCAGAAGCCAGCTAAGGGTGAGAATTCTTACCAGAGTCAGCTCTCCCAGATCTCTGTCTGTAGTACCCAAAAAGCGAAGAAAATAAAGTAGTTTTTGCACCCTCTTTGGGGATGCCTCTTAAGTGCAAGGGGTTGTTCATTACTACCAGAAGTATTTACTGCTTGTCCCAACTGAAAACTGACAAGATGTTTAAAAGGACTTTTTTTTAAAGTAGCTCTGTGGTCAAAAGTTGGTCAGAAACTAGAAGCTGATATTCAGAGTCTGACAGGAATATTTCTTTTAGGTGTCCTCCACTAAACCAAAATGAAACTATGCACCCAGAAGGAAAGAAAAACCTTCTAAAGCTTTTGTGAAAGAATTTACCAAAATCTTCCAAAGGAAAACAGCTCTAAGTCCAGAACATAGAAATTTTTTTTTTTTTGCGGTACGCGGGCCTCTCACCGTTGTGAACATAGAAATCTTTTAATTTCCATCTTGGTTAGAAATCTTGTCCCTGATATATATATATATATGAAAAAGCAAATTAAGAATAATGTAGAATGTAGCTGAATAGGAGGATCAATCTATGAGGTCATTTAGGCTGCAACCCAATTCTTTGGGGAATTGAGAGCAACTATCCTTATCTTACAAATCTTTGCAAAACTAGAAATATAGCTCCAGAGGCAGTTCACAGTCCACCTATTCCTTTTACCAATCCCCAAATCTCTCCTATTTATCTCAAAAAGCTTGTAAGTATTGTAAACAATCTGGCCTTAGGAAACCAAAGTACTCCTTAGAGAAACTCGTATTCTTTTCCTGTACCTTCGAGATACAAATGTTCTACAGACTTCAGGGAGGTAATTCTTATCAGAATGTAAAGGAAAGGTGAAATGGTCATTTGAAACCTAGGCAAATAAAAAATCTTTTAAGTGTCTTCCCCAAAAATATTAGTAAAAAATGCTTTAGCCATCTGAGCAGATAACCTTAACTTGTTCCATCTACCAGAAAAACAACTTAGATTCTTTCAACTTATTTTACTAGTCAATTACTGTACCTGATTCATGGCAGTAACTTTAAAACAGAAGCTATAAGGTCCCTGTTTGCAACTGTCTATTTATGTGTGTCTATGTATGTATTGTAGATGTACGGTATTTTCTACCTTCAGAGGGTATTGCCAAAATTAATTTGTAAAAGAGCTCTATTTAATTGGCTCAAAGAAATTAAGCACATATAAATTAAGTGAAATCAATAAATTGAATAGATGTAAATGGAATAAAAGTTTTTAGGTGAACTTTTTAAACGGTTTCTCCAAATCTTTTTGGTAACCTGAAAAAAAGTTTTGCCAAGTTAAGTTAAATTAAATGATGGACAGTCAAAGAATAGACAGATCATTTCCAAATAAGATAGAATACTGAAATATTAATTATTGAACATAGATTTATCCACTTTGGGCTTCATTTTACAGGGAAACTAAAGATATTTGGGTCTCCTAGTAAACATGGTTTCTGCCATGCTGAGAAATTTACTAAGAGAAAATTTAATTATAAAAAGTATAAAAAATTATAAAAAGTATTTATAAATTTGCTAAGCCATATAATGCTAAAATAAAAAGAGAGTTCATAATTGACCCAAAGCATAAATAAATAATCTATTTTTAAAAAAAAGTAATACTAAGCCTTTATGTTGTAATTGTACAGGTATATGTTATAAGTGTTCCAGAAACTATATGCAACTCCTAAAGTCTGATATGTATGTCCTGGTATAATGTTATCATCATAATTCCAGTTATCATTTTACAATATTGAGTGTCACAGAAATAAACAAATTTCCTTGCTAATTCTATTATAATAAACTCTCATCAGATCTCTAACAATGGGCATTTTTTTAAAGTTTTCTGTCGTTTATAGACAATTATTGTTTTAACTCAGATGCTTTTGCAAAAATGTTGCTACAAAAGTGCCTCATCTTCAAGGAGATTCATGGAAAGGACTCCAGCAAACACAAGTTTCTGATAACTTTAAGATCATAAACTGAACTGGATAAGAATTTCTAGAACTAATGGAAAAAAACTGGATTAAAGCAGAACAAGAATTAATAATATGGGACTGAATGAACTGAAAAGGGTGATTATAATTTTTATTCCTTCTTGCTTGAAGCACTACTGGTTCTTTAATGTTTTGTTTTTCCAGATTTGAAGAAACTTTTTCTCTTAAGCTATCTATGACTTACAACAATTTGGTAAAGTATACTTTTGTAAACAAAGATGAAACATTTACTTTTTCTCCCTACCTGATCCCTCCAGAATTTGGAAACTCTTGAATATTCTTTTTATGGCAAAATAGTTAGTTATTTACCTAAGTCCAATGAGAATCTGTTCTCCTTGCAACAGGACACAATTGGAAACCCTGGTTATATTACCAAAACTTTAACTGGAATGTTATATTTGAGAGAGATGTACATAGACTCAGATATGACCAGATAGCTTTAAAGAACTAAGGTTGACTTTATGGAGCCAATAAAGCCCCTTGGAAAAATCGACCTGGTACCTTACTACAAGGTTCTAGCAAAGCAGTCTTAAAAAGAACTCATATGGTCAAGCACTACTCTTGCTACACCTATGTAAATAATCAGGCCAAGTATAACGCAAATAAATTAGTTTTATGGTGATTATCTTTGTTTTTTTAAAAATGGAGGTAGTTATAAAGATTATGTTTGCATCTTTGTAGATATTAGATTCTAACCCTGATAATTGTCTTTGAGATCTTGTTAAATACCTGTAAATTAGACCGGATCCTGAATTCTTCTAGTTTCCTCAAATACCTGGCTATAACTCACCAAATGAATGTTTCCAATTTTCTCCTACCCTTCTGATTTGGAATCACTAAGAACAAAGACTGCCCTTGAATCTCCTTGGAATGGACTATACCAGGTCTTCCTCACTACCCAGATGGCAGCCAAACTTTAGGAACTTGAACCTTGGGGACACATCTCACAGCTGAAGAAGGCTCCACCGGACATCTGGCCCTGCACAAATGGTAGAGACCTCCAAACCAAATCGACGAAGAAGAGAAGTAGCTGACATCAATGTGGACTGCTTCCTCCCAAGATGCTGGATCAAGACTTCATACTTTAAACATGAAACGCTTTCTTCTTCTCTTTCTTTCCTTTACCCTGGCATTGGCCTGGAAAGGTAACACCATCACCTGTATCTCCCAGCCCATTGCTAAGGGGGGTAACTTTTCACTGCTAGATTTGTCATTATCAAAAAAAACTGATCTGTTCATTTATAGTATTACCTTAGTGGGAGTGCTTTGTGCCCTGACAGGATTTATCTTTGTCTGTGGTGATTATCATTCTCCTTGGGCCTATGGCTGGCGCATAACTCGGCAATGCCTCTTCGGTTACCTAACTGTGCCCCTAACTGCCCACAGAGACACCTCATTGGTCAACTCTCCTGAATTTGCAGTCAAGTTAGAAAGAACCTACCAGGAGGCTTTCATGATTCAGGATTTGCTTTCTTTGGCAGGTGCCTACTGCCCTGGTTAGAAGTAAATGCAAAGGAGGCTATGATCAGGAACCTCTCCTTAACTCTTGAAGATACTGCAGAATCTGTTGATAAAGCAATAGCTGCTCAGTGAAAATCCTTAGACTCTCTGGCCCAAGTTGTTTTTGATCATTGGATAACCCTAGATTATCTTTTAGCTTTGCAAGGAGGTGTCTGCTGTGGCCAACACCACCTATTGCACCTGGATTAACATTTCTGGGGAAGTTGAAACTCAGCTACATACGATCACTGAACAAGTCACTTAAAAAGGTGACTCCTTGGGGCTTCCCTGGTGGCGCAGTGG
>NW_020171822.1:427049-438609 GCF_003031525.2 Neophocaena asiaeorientalis asiaeorientalis | reverse complement strand
TTCAATAGGGTCTTTCTTTGACTTATTTGATTTTGATTGGTTTGGGTCCTGGGGACCACAGCCTCGAAGTACACTCCAAACACTGGGAATTATCCTGCTTATCATAATCATAGTAGTCTCCCTGCTACACTGTATTCTCTCAAAAGTTTTTTTTTAATAAGATTTAATTTTTTTTATTTTTGACTATGTTGGGTCTTTGTTGCTGTGCACGGACTTTCTCTAGTTGTGGCGAGCAGAGGCTATTCTTCGTTGCGGTGCACGGGCTTCTCATTGCAGGGGCTTCTCTTGTTGCAGAGCATGGGCTCTAGCTCTATAGCGCAGGCTCAGTAGTTGTGGCACATGGGCTTAGTTGCTCTGCGGCATGTGGGAATCTTCCCAGACCGGGGATTGAACCCGTGTCCCCTGCATTGGCAGGCAGGTTCTTATCCACTGCGCCACCAGGGAAGTCCCCTCTCAAAAGCTTTAAATGCGTGATTGCAGCCACTCACCACCAAGCAAATGATCTCCCTAACACCGGAACATCAGAAAAGGAATAAAGAGAATGACCAACTTAAAAATTGTGAAACTGAAGTTGTGGCCTGTGTGTATCACAGAGATTAAGCAAATAACATTATGATCTGTGAATAGCACACAAAAGATCAACAAAAATTGTGAGAACTCAGAGCAGTAGCTGGGAGTGGCACTAACATCTTACATTTTTATCATATCTTTCAGGCTGAGAGTCTGATGAAAAAGGGGGAGTTGTTAAAAAAGAAACAACAGGCCCAAAATGGAGTTACTTGTGCTAAGCTCCATGTTGTCAAACTGAGACTTAATACCTAACCTAACTGCAGTTTCAGCCTCTCCTAGGAATGTAATCTTATCCAGTGGGGAATTTCCTGGCCAGCACTAGTGAGGTAATCAACCTGATAGACCCCTGTCTTCCCCCAAAGGAAGATGAACTTGCCTGAAATATTCCATTCTTTTCATTTTTGACTTCCTTGTCCCACTCCCTTTCTGCCTTTAAAAACCTCTCCTTTTCTGCAGCTTTTTGGAGCTCCTTTCTATTTTTCAGATGGAATGCTGCCTGATTCATGAATCATTCAATAAAGTCAATTAGATCTTCAAATTTGCTATGTTGAATTTTATTTTTTAACAGATTGCTGCTTAGTATTTTTAAATTTTTAAGCAAAAATACAGAACAAATATTTTTTAGAAGAACAATGTCCATTAGAGAAAATTTCCATTTGTCATAGCTTAAAGAATCAAACTTCAAAACCAAAAATGCTAGGTAGCCTTTGCAGCACTTAGAGAAAATGAATAAATGCATTTCTAAGTGGTCTCAAGGGAAAAAATAAAAGAAAATACAGTGTTCTCAACGTGGTCTACAAGAAAAAAAAAAAGGCAACAGATTATTAATTCAAAACCCATCAGTATAAAATTTTAAGTGTAAAGTGAAGTTCAGAAGAAGGAAACTGCAATGTTTAATTTCTGGGTGTTGGATAAATTCCAATTTTACAAGTCAGGGCAGCATATCAAAAGGAGCATGAACTCTGGAAACTGTCAAAGCTGGTTCCAGTTCAGGTTCAGCCATCAACTAGTACATGACTTTGGGCAGCTCTTTAAGTCTCGATTTCTTCACGTGGAAAAAGAAATTAATTAAAGCTTCCTCCAAGAGTTTTGGCAAGAAATAGAAATAATAAATGTAGTAGGCACTCAATAAATGATAGCTCTCTTCCCTATTACTCTCTTCCCTATTGCATATCACAAAAGAATCAAAAAATAACAACAATAATAATACAACAACAATGCTACTTCTCTACATGGAAGGGGGATAGCCCATAAGAAAGGGATAGTCTCAATTTTATATGCAGGCTACTCTTTCTCAAAAATGCCATGATACTCCAGAGGCAGAGAACTGTGCTGGGGCTGAATGACCAACGTAGGGAAAAACCCTTCACACTAGTCAGAAGTAAGCTCTAGGCCTGGCTCTGCCACTTACTAGCCATGTGTTCTTAAGCAAATCACTTTGCCTTTCAAAGCCTCAGTTTCCTTTTCTGCAATTTGAGAACAACCCTTCACAGGTTGTGAAGATCAAATGTATGTGAAAGGACTTGTCCAACTATAAAAGCACTATGCAAATAAAAGGTACTTTACATAAGTACATTTAATTAAAGCGAGTTTCCAAGAACAGCAACTTTGGAAGGCACGATAAAAGCATGTAATGATCGACGGCAAAAAACACTGTAGTCAGAACACTTTGGGTTCAAATCCCAACTCCGGCAATTGTTAGTTATATAACCTTGACAAGTGCTTACCTTACTGAGCACAAGCTTCTTCATCAGTACAAAAAGCAGTAACACTTTACTCAGGTTTATTGTAAGGATTAAGTAAAATATATGTAGCACACTCTTTGGAATACAGTTAGTAATAAGGAAATAATAACTATTATTTTCTATCAAGACCTTTCAAAACATTCACAGCCCTTGACACAAAAATTTCATGTCTAATCACTTGAATATGGGAATAATCCAAAATAAGGAAAAATATTTACATGAAGAAATTCTTCAACGTGTTGTTTATATTAGTAAAAAAAAAGTCCAATATGAGAGGAATAATTAACTATATTATGGCCTATCCACTAATGAAACATTTAGTAATGGCTAAAATGATGCTTACAAAACATTTATAACAACTTGAGAAATGTTTACATAACAATGTCTTAGTGCCAAAAGCGAGGCTATAAAAAAATTATCATTTAGGGTGATCAAAAATATACACTAAAAAAATACATATATACTATACCAAAATAAACTGGGTAGTAGACTGATGAGTAATTATTAATTATTTCCAACTGCTTTTCTATATCTTATAATATTCTGAATGAGAAAAACTTTTTATGGTAAATGTAAGTAAACACAGTATATCAGTTTTCAGCAGATTTATTATTATGAAATTATAATAAACATTGATTGATATATTCAACAAGAGATAATGGAAGAATAAAAAGAATAAGGGAATATTCTGAACAAGTATGTGCTAATAAATAATTTAGATGAAATGAATCCATTCTTAAAAGGACACAAACTACTGAAAATGACTGAAGAATAGAAAATCTGAATAGACCTATAACAAGTAAAGAGTAGAATAAGTAATCAAAAAACTACCCACAAAGAAAGGCCCATGCCCAGATGGCTTCACTGACAAATTCTACCAAACATTTAAAGAATTAATCCCAATTCTTCACAAACTTTTCTAAAGTATGGAAGAGATGGAATACTTTCCAACTCATTTTTTAAGGCTACTACTACCCTGATATCAAATCTAGACAAAGACATCACAGGAAAAGAAAAATAGAGACCAACATCTCTTTTGAATACAGATGTAAAAATCTGAAACAAAATACTACCAAACTGAATCCAGTAACATATAAAAAGGATTACATAGAGAGCTTCCAGGTTGGTGAACTCATGGTGGCTTGAAGAGGGCACAGAAGCGCACACCCTTCCTGTAGCCTTGCCTAAGCATGTTTTCTCATAAACCGCTTCCCACCGGCCACAAAGCTCAGACCACCTGCCAGCACTGGGAGGAGGCTGGTGTCCATCCGCCATGATGCCTCAGTGTGCACCTTTGGCCACTTACTCACTCGAAGACGTTCAAAGGTGCATGACTGTTTGATCACCCAAGCACAGGGATAAATGCCAATCACACCTCACTATGACCACTGAGGAATTCAAGGGAAAAAAAGCTCACAGAAACATCAGATAACCTTGGCCACAAGATCAACTCATGAAACGATACGAAGTTTTCCTGTGGTGTTCTCCTAAGATGATGGTAACAATGTTGTGTCAAGGATGAGAGAAGCTACACTCTATAATAAGAGCTCTATACATAACATATATGATCAGAATACAAAAGTGTCAAGGATACGCTATTTTCTGAAATCAGTTTCCATTTCTGATCATCTATCTGTTAACCTAAACTAGGAATCATCTAAGATAAAGTCTGTCCCTCACAACATTCAAAAGTCTAATGCAGGAGAAGAATCAGATGGCAGAATAGAAGGATATGGAGCTCACTTCCTCCCACAAACACATCAAAAATCCATCTTCCTGTGGAACAATTCCCAAAGAATACCTACTGAACGCTGGCAGAAGATATCAAGACACCCAAAATTACAAGAAAAGTCTCCACGTAACCAGGAAGACCCCTCAATGCTTTTATCTGGATTCATGTTTAAAATGGGAGAGATTTCGTCCTTCATATTCCCCTGTAAATTCTCAGCATGGAACAGAGACTCCAGTGCCTGCTATGTTCTCAGTATTTCTGGCAGAATGAATGAATGAAACCATCATACATATTACTTCATGTTATATAAAACCACATTTATCGATCAGAGCATTTGTGCTTTCTCAGTATTTTCATGCATCATCAATATAGGTGTATTATATTCAGGAATAAGTAAAACAGTGCTTGTTTAAAAAAATAGAGTTTAGGGACTTCCCTGGTGGTGCAATGGATAAGACTCCGTGCTCCCGATGCAGGGGGCCCCGGTTCAATCCCTGGTCAGGGAACTAGATCCCACATGCATGCCACAACTAAGAGTTTGAATGCCACAAGTAAGGAGCCAGTGAGCTGCAACTAAGGAGCCCATGTGCCACAACTAAGGAGCCCACATGCCACAACTAAGACCCCGTGCAACCAAATAAATAAATATTTTTTAAAAAATAGAGTTTAGGGGATTAAGAGGTACAAATTATTATGTATAAAATAAGCTACAAGGGGCTTCCCTGGTGGCACAGTGGTTGGGAGTCTGCCTGTTGATGCAGGGGACATGGGTTCGTGCCCCGGTCCAGGAGGATCCCGCTTGCCGTGGAGCGGCTGGGCCCGTGGGCCATGGCCGCTGAGCCTGCGCGTCCGGAGCTTGTGCTCCGCGGTGGGAGAGACCACAGCAGTGAGAGGCCCGTGTAACGCAAAAAAAAAAAAAAAGAAGCTACAAGGATGTATTGTATAACATGGGGAATATAGCCCATATTTTATAATAACTATAAATGGAGTATAACCTTTAAAAATTGTGAGTCACTATATTATTTACCTGAAACTTATATAATATTATACATCAACTATACTTCAACTAAAGAGAAAAAAATAGAGCTTATAAAGGTAATGCATGCAAGACCTCGTCAATAAAACCAGGTGGCAACTGCCAACAGAAAAAAAAAAAGGATTATATACCATGATCAAGTGGGATTTATGCCAGGAATACAGAGTTGGTTCAATATCTGAAATTCAATTAATGTACAGTACATCATAGAATAAAGAACAAAAACTACATGATCATCTCAATACATGCAGACAAGTCATTTGACAAAATTAAATACCACTTTTTAATTTAAAAAAAACAATCAATAAACTAGTATTAGGAATGAACTTCCTCAACCTGATAAAGAGCATCCACAAAAAAGTCACAGCTAATATCACACTTAAAGGTGAAAGACTGAATGCCTTCCCCCTAAGATTAAGAACAAGACAAGGAAGCCTACTCTTGCTTTTCTATTTAACAGTGACTGAGACTGTAGCCAGGATAGTCAGGCAATAAAGTGAAATCAAAGGCACAGAATAGAAAGGAGGAAGCAAAACTTCCTCTATTTGCAGATGACATGATTTATAAATAGAAAATCCTAAGGAATCCACTAAAAATCAATTAGAGCTAATAAATGAGTTTAGCAAAGTCTCAGGATACAAGATCAATCAATATACAAAAATCAATTGTTTTTCTGTACACTTGCAATGAACAACCCCAAAATGAAATTAAAATGACAATTCCATTTATAATAGCATCAAAAAGAATAAAACACTTGGGCTAGATTTAACAAAAGAAGAGTAAAACTTAAATTCTGAACACTACAAGACATCGCTGAAAGAAATTAAAGACCTCAATAAATGGAAAGTTATCCTGTGTTCATGAATCAGATGATTTAACTGTTAAGATGACAATACTTCCCAAACTGATCTACCGATTCAACGTAATCCACATCAACATTCCAGCTGGTTTCTTTTGAGAAACTGATCCTAAAATTCATATAGAAATGCAAGGGACCCAGAAAGCCAAAACAATCTTGAAAAAGAGAAACAAAGTTGAAGGATTCACACCTCCAATTTCAAAACTTTCTACAAAATCTACGGTAAGCAAGACAGTGTGGTACTGGCATAAGGATGGACATATAGATCAATGGAACAGAACTCAGAGTCCAGAAATAAACCCTGACATTTATGGTCAATTGATTTTTTAAAAATAAATTTATTTATTTATCCATTTATTTATTTATTTTTGGCTGGGTTGGGTCTCTGCTGCTCTGTGCGGGCTTTCTCTAGTTGCGGCAAGTGGGGGCTACTCTTCGTTGTGGTGCACAGGCTTCTCATTGCGGTGGCTTTTCCTGATGCACAGCACAGGCTCTAGGCACGTGGGCTTCAGTAGTTGTGACTTGCGGGCTCTAGAGCGCAGGCTCGGTAGTTGTGGCACACAGGCTTTGTTGCTCCGCAGCATGTGGGATCTTCCTGCACCAGGGATCAAACCCGTGTCCCTGCATTGGCAGGCAGATTCTTAACCACTGCGCCAGCAGGGAAGCCCTGGTCAATTGATTTTTGACAAGAGCGCCAAGATCATTCAATGGGGAAATAATAGTCTTTTCAACAAATGGTGCTGGGACAACTAGATATTCACATGCAAAGGATAAATTTGTATCCCTACCTCATACCATATATGAAAATTAACTCAAAATTGATCAAGAACTAAATGTAAGACCTGAAAATACAAAATTCTTAGAAGAAAACATAAGCACAAATAATCTTGACTTTGGCCCAAAAGCATAAGCAACCAAAGAAAAAATAAATTGGACTTCATCAAAACTAAAACCTTTGTGCTTCAAAGAATGTCATCAAGAAAATGAGAAGAAGGCTTCCCTGGTGGCGTGGTGGTTGGGAGTCTGCCTGCCGATGCAGGGGACGCGGGTTCGTGCCCCGGTCCGGGAAGATCCCACGTGCCGCGGAGCGGCTGGGCCCGTGAGCCGTGGCCGCTGGGCCTGCGCGCCCAGAGCCTGTGCTCCGCAATGGGAGAGGCCACAACAGTGAGAGGCCCGCGTACCGCAAAAAAAAAAGAAAAAAGAAAAAAAGAAAATGAGAAGACAACCCACTGAATGGGAGAAAATATTTGCAAATCATACATTTGATAAGGAACTTGTAACTAGAATATTTAAAAAACTCTTACAAAAAAATATAAAAATAAATAACTCAATTAAAAAATTAGCAAATGGGACTTCCCTGGTGGTGCAGTGGTTAAGAATCTGCCTGCCAATGCAGGGGACATAGGTTCGAGCCCTGGCCCGGGAAGATCCCACATGCCGCGGAGCAAGTAAGCCCGTGTGCCACAAGCACTGAGCCTGCACTCTAGAGCCCGCAGGCCACAACTACTGAGCCCATGTGCTGCAACTACTGAAGCCCGCACGCCTAGAGCCCATGCTCTGCCACAAGAGAAGCCACCGCAATGAGAAGCCCCCACAGCACAACAAAGAGTAGCCCCTGCTCGCCACAACTAGAGAAAGCCCGTGCGCAGCAATGAAGACCCAACGCAGCCAAAAAAACCCACATCAAATGATCTGAATGGTATTTCCCCAAAGAAGATCTACAAATGTCTAATGAACACATGAAAAGATCCTCAACATCATTAGTCATTAGGGACATTCAAATAAAAACCCTAATGAGATACCACTCCATACCCACTAGGATGGGTATAATCAAAAGGACAGACAATAACAAGTGTTGCTGAGGATGTGGAGAAATAAGAACCCTCATACTTTCCTGGTGGGAATATAAAATGGTGCAGCGACTTGGGAAAACAGTTTAGAAGTTTCTCAAAATGTTAAACATTGAGCTACCGTATGACCCAGCAATTCTACTCATAAGTCTATAGCCAAGAGAACTGAAAGCATGTTTTATATAATAACTTTTACGTGAACGTTCATAGTAGCATTGCTCACTATAGCGAAAAAATAGAGACAATCCAAATACCCATCAACTGATGATTGGATGAATACAATGTAACATATTCATACAATGGAATATTATTCAGCATTAAAAAGGAATGAAGTTCTGATTCATGATACAACATGGATGAACTTTGAAATACAACACTGAATAAAAGAAGTCAGACACGAAAGACTCCATATTGTCTGATTACATTTATATGAAATGTCCAGAACAGCCGAAATATATAGAGACAAAAGGAGATTTGTGATTACCTAGGGCTGTGGAGGTATAGGGTAGGAGAGTAACTGCTAATGGTTTGGGGGGCGGGGGATGAAAATGTTCTAAAACTGACTGTGGTGATGATTGTACGGCTCTATGAATATACCAAAAATTCACTGAAGTTTACACTTTAAACTGGTGAATTGTGTAGTATGTGAATCATAAAGCTGCTATTATTAAAAAGTGATCCAGGAGAACAGTTTGGCATTTCCTCAGAAAGTTAACCACAAAACTACCATATGACCCTGAAATTCCTACTGCTAGGTATATACCCCAAAGAACTGAAAACAGGGCCTCAAATAAGTACACGTACAGTCATGTGCATAGCAACAGTATTCACAATAGCCAAAAAGGTGGAAAAAACCCAGATGTCCATCAAATGAATGGACTAAAAAATGAGATATATTCATACGATGAAATACTATCCAGCCTTAAAAATGAATGAAGCACTGACACATGCTACAACACGGATGAACCTCAAAAACATTATGCTAAGTAAAAGAAGCCAGACAAAAGGGTCACATCGAGTATGATTCTATTTACATGACATGTCCAGAACAGGTAAATGCATGGAAAAAGAATACAGATGGGTGGTTGCCAGGTGCTGGGGGAAGAGGAAATAGGGAGAAACTGCTTAATAAATAAGGGACTTTACTTTGGAGTGATGGAAATGTTCAAGAACAAGATAGAAGTGGTGATTACACAACTGTGTGTAAATGGCACTTAACTGTTCCTTTGAAGATGGTTAATTTTGGGCTTCCCTGGTGGCACACTGGTTAAGGATCCGTTTGCCAATGCAGGACACAAGGGTTCAAGCCCTGGTCCGGGAAGATCCCACATGCCTTGGAGCAACTAAGCCCATGCTCCACAACTACTGAGCCTACGCTCTAGAGCCCGTGAGCCACAACTACTGAGCCCACGTGCCACAACTACTGAAGCTCGTGTGCCTAGAGCACATGCTCTGCAACAAGAGAAGCCACTGCAATAAGAAGACAGTGCACCGCAACGAAGAGTAGCTCCTGCACGCCACAACTAAAGAAAGACCGCGCAGCTACGAAGACCCAGCACAGCCAAAAATAAATAAATTTATTTTTAAAAAGATGGTTAATTTTGTGTTACATGAATTTCACCTCAATAAATTATTTAAAAGAAACAGCAATCCAAAAATTGAAGTTAATGTTCCCATTTGCATGCAACATTTTAAAAGCTGAAAAGTATTTCAAAAAGAGAGAATTTACGTTTTTATGTTTTGGGTTTTTTTTTTTTGCGGTATGTGGGCCTCTCACTGTTGTGGCCTCTCCCGTTGCGGAGCACAGGCTCCGGACGCGCAGGCTCAACGGCCACGGCTCACGGGCCCAGCTGCTCCACGGCATGTGGGATCTTCCCGGACCGGGGCACGAACCCGTGTCCCCTGCATCGGCAGGCGGACTCTCAACCACTGCGCCACCAGGGAAGCCCTACGCTTTTTTTAACCTAAGAAATTTGGCTAGATTTTTAAAACTCTGGGTAATCTTAGATATAAAAAGAGAATAACTCTCTTTACTCTCATAATAAATTACTACCATGGAATTAGTTCAGTTGGAGCTTTTGAAAGATTTATTTCATGACATGCTTACAGATCTGAAAGAGTTAGTGAATCTCCTGTTGCCCCACTGTCAGAGATTAACTTGCTAACTCACTGGCACAAGTCAGCTGGGAGGGAGACCAACATGTGATTCCCAAAGGAAAACATTCCACACTAATTAGAATAGAATACTCTGTATCCTAAACTCCGCATCTTAAGCCTGAGTAAACTGCTAAAACCAAGATGTGGAACAGAAATTGGGAAAATTATCTATAACCTAGATAACAAAGGAATGGGTTTAAGAGCAAGTTATTCACACAAGCACCGCAGCTTGTTTGTTTCTGGTTTAATTTGCATGTGGAGACTATGTCCGTTAAACACTCAAGTGAGTTTCAAATAGATTCTAGTATGTATGAGAAAGAACGTCAGTACAAAATAAACAAAGGAAATACTGAAGCCTCTAATTACATGGGGGTAGTGGGGGGCACATCATCTATTTAGAAACAACACACTTTTCAGGAAGCAGATAATCTAGCATTTCTCAAATTCTACGTAGAATATTCTAAAAACATGAAGCAAATCTCATGAAGTTCTGTATTGAATAGCTATAAAAAATCTGATCATTGAGTTATAAAATCTAATAAAAATTCAATGATGCTACCAAATGTCACATAGGTATGGATAGAGCTATTTATAAACGTACTGAATAAACAGATATAAATTTACAGAGAGGCTTTCTTGTTCCCTGCCACTGAGTTTTAAATTGAGATTTTATATTGGTACATTTTCAACTGAAATCAAATCAAACATAAAATATCTCTCAGATAATACTTTATGGCACATCATACATTCAAAGCTACATCTTCCTAAAGGTAGTTTCCAATGTTATCCCAATTTATCCTTCAGTTCAAGTGATGATGCCTCGTGCAAAATCACTCTGGGCAGCTTGAGAACTGTGTGTGTAAATGAGAAAGGGGCAGAGGGTGAACCCAGCTCACTCTCCCCTTTTGATCCAGGAAGACAGGCACACTCCTAGCACTCACCTTTCTCAGATTTCTTGTCTTTCATCGAAGACGAAGTGCCACAGCCCATGTCTTGTAAATCATGAATCAACTTCTCACTCTAAAAGAGGGTGAAAGTGCTTCCCTTTACTCTGCGAGGAGCCCCTCCTGACTGATCCACTTCGGTCACAGATCCTGATGAGGACACACGAGGGAGGGAGGAAAGCGGCCGTTAACAAGGTGTCTAAGGGCTGCTCAGCAGGGTTCATTTTACGCTTCTTCTCAACTGCTGTTCATCATATGATATGGAAAGTGATCAGACATAGTCTAATCCTGGTTTATTTTCCAAAACACAGAAGCAGCAACAGAGCAGCTGTACATTGCTTTTCTGCAACACATAAATTACATTTTCCCCGTGTCTAGGTCAGATCAATACTCTATAAAATAAAGCATTAAAATGAAAAGAAAAATGGAAATGTAAGATCATACAATTTTCTAATTGAAATATAGGGAATGGGATATGAAGGATCTGACATAATTTAACTGTTTTGCTTTTAAGCTCAAAATAGTTAAATCTATCTGGGCTTTTAAAAACACAAACTGGAGAATGGCTATGAGACAACAACAACATATTTATACAACTATGCCAAAATTCAAATCAAAATGAGTTCTTTGACACTATTTCTCAGAATCAGTCAGTGCAATTATTTAA
>NW_020171822.1:421206-426690 GCF_003031525.2 Neophocaena asiaeorientalis asiaeorientalis | reverse complement strand
AGTGACTTTAAAAAAAAAAAAAAAAAAAGGAGGCTTCAAGGCCTCCCCAGAAACTAAAGCATCAGAATCCAGGAAGTTCCCTTTTCAAACAAGCTCTCCAGGCATTTCTGAGGCCCCTCCAAAGTCTGCCCTTGCACTCACCAGGCCTTCCGATGGCTCAGCTGAGACTGTTACATTGGATCTTCCACAATCACTCCATGGGAGTTTTCAACAAAATTCCTTTCTGTAGTAATCCCACCTCATGCCTTTTTAGGGTGATGTTTCCTTTATTTCGTGATACTCCAAACCAGCCTGTGCTAATCTATTTGCATTTCCTGATAGTAACAAAGTCAAAGAACAACTGACTTGGGACTCTGCCAGGCATGCCTATTTTTCCGTTAGTACTACACTAAATGCTGCAAGATTGCGACTCAATGAAAGAAAGGGGCAAAACAAAATGAGCAAAATATCTGAATTATGGAAATATTTTTAAAACGACAATAACCTTAATAAACAGATATTCTGATCAGAGCTAGGCTTGATTCTATTATGTATTGAACTGATTAACCCTCCTAAACTTCGGGTTATTTCCAAATTTGAGAGGCATTTCTTACATATCTCTCTTATCTACATCAGGCGTAAAAAATGTTAACAGGGTCAGCTCCAAGGGCAGAAAACCCTTGTGGCATTCCACTCCAGACCAATCTCTAGGGTTACTACAGACGCATTACATTCACACTCTCCTACTCCTTCAGTTAGGTGGTAAATTTACCCATCGTAAGCATCCACTTACTTATCTATGAGACGTCCTGGTAAATTTCGCTAACTATTTTAATGAAATTAAGATATATAATTTGACACCTTGACATTCCAGGCTAGCCAGCAGCAGCAGAAGAAAAAGAGGAGGAGGAGGAAGAGAAGAAGGAACGAAGGAGGGAGGAAGAAAGGAAGGAAGGAAGGAAATCAGTTTGCCATTACTTTTAATAACAGAATTATAGACGTTTAAAGGTGGTAGACTTTTAGAATTACCCAGAATTTACACAAAGTGAAAGAAAACCAAGCCCCTTGTCTAAAGTCATATAGACAAACTGGCTGTCAAACTCTGTTGCATATTAGCATCACCTGGGGAGCTTTTAAAACTCCCAATGCTCAGACGGCACCTCACCAAATTAGTCTCTGGGGATTTAAAACATAGTGATGCCTGGGTCCCATCCCCAGAGATTCTGAGGTAATTGGTATTGAGTGGGGTTTGGGCATCAGGGGCGTTAAAAGCTCCCCAGGTGATTTTAATGCGCAGCAAAGTTTGCCATTCTCTACTGCAGACAATGTTCTAGGGAACCCATAGTGATGCCTAGTGATCATCACATTTTCCTCTAAATGCTTTGACTCCATCTGTTTGGAACAGAATTTTTCCAGAGGTCATGTCAGGCTTATAAGGCAGTGGCTTCTGGCATCTACTCTTTGCTTGTTTTTGAAATTGGGGCACTATTTACTCATCACCTCTGCTCTCTCCATTCTCAGACATTTCTCAAAGGTTATCTGCAGTGCCTATGAGAACACGTCTGCTGGGTTCTTGCTCACACTTTGAAGTAGTTCATTTGGTCCTGGTGAGTTTCTCCAAGTGCCTAGATCCATGCTCTCCTATATGAGTACCACAAAACTTACCAGGGGAGATTATTTTAAAATGCAGACTCCCAGGCTTTACTGCCAATACTTAGATTCAAGCAGTCCAAGGGGGCCTGGGAATGTGCAATGGGACTTCGACACAAGCACTCCCCATATCTCAGTTTGAGAAAAACTGCTGTCCATATCTCCCTTGGGCTTTGCTTCCATCTTTATGCTATTTTTTTCTACCCCTTTTTATGAATACATAAGAGTTAGGCATTGAGTAGGCAACACTGATGCTACGATAGGAAGTGATATATTTCAAACTCAATTTTTTTTTCCAGAAAAAAAAAGCAATCTCTCTCCAAAGGCATTTGGCTCTCAGCCACTCCTCAGTCAATTCATTACACAACAAACAGAAGTCCATATAAAAGATTCACTAGGAACTAAAAAGCATCAAACTTGAATATATTTCTGCTAGACTGTAAGCTCCATGGGTACCTTTGTTTCTAAATACTCTTTGAATCTCTGGCACCTACACAGTGCGTTTCACATAGCAGGTGCTTGATAAATGCCAAATGAATGAATGAATGAATGAATAAGGGAATGCATATTTCTAAGCCAGGGTCCTTTAAAAAATTAATGCTAAAAGTAATTATTAGTCCATCATTTCGTGCACAGATACATGCTATTTGATTACACAAAAGCCTTTTATTAAACCAGAAAATGGGTAGTACTTATATATTCATTTTTAAAGAAAAACTTTAAATCATGATAGAAAGAAATGAGCATTGTTCTAGAATTCTTGGGTTATTAGAAAAAAATAATTTGCTATTAGAATTTTTACATTATTAAATAATAATAATTTAATTTCCTTAGGTAACAGGTAAAACAAAACAAGAGTCAGCTCATTTTAATTCTCACCAAAACAAGAGCTGGTTAAGGCCAGGTGCCACTTACTACTCCCATACACTACCCAACCTAGACTGCAATCACCCACTTAAAGGCTGAGAGGGACGCACATTTGTAAGCAGTGTATGTCCCTTTGAGGACAACCCTGGGTGGTGCAAAGCTGATAAAAATGATTTGGGAATTTTCCATTATTTGGGACAATCTAAGCTTCTTCCTTCCACTCCCTGCCCTCTGTCAGCATCAGATAAACGGTGTGCTAAAGAAGTCTCTGAAGAAATGATTTCCCTAGGGCCTGAAAGGAGTTCTCCAGCTCAAGAGGTGGGTAGTCTCTGCAGCATTCACAAAGACCCAAGGATGCCGTAGTCAGTGACATAAACCACTTAAAAGGTGGATCTTGGCAAATAACAGCTTGAAACTTGCTCAGTGCTGCTGCCCCTACCAATATATACCGAGGGTGGTTTTAAAGCATAAACGTAAAATAGTGACTCATCCTTGGCACACTTATAATCTGCGAAAGGAAAGTCTTCCAAGGCTTCTGCTAAAAGGTTTTCACTGTGCGTGGCAGGGGGTGGGTGGGGGTGCGGGGGAGGGTAGAGTGGGGGAGAACTGTTTGACGTTGTTTAGTTCTTTTCATCTTAACCACTATTCATTTCCCAGGGTGAAAATACAAGGAAAGAACAAAAGATGGCCCTTGGAGCCAACCCAACCTTGGTCTCCAAGCACCCTCCAAGTGCTAGCCCAGCCTCCCCAAGTTGTTCTTATTCATTCTTGATTTTCTTTCAAAGTGCATCTCTATTGAACGTCCGCACCTTGGCTCAGCCACCTTGACCTTGATTCTGCTCCGCCTCTGGCATTCTAGATGTGACTTGTGTGGTTTCCCATGCTAGAAGCTCAGCGTTTCCTACAGATGCTGACTTCTGTGAGAAATCTGTACTCCAGCTTGGCCCCAAGAAACCCAAATCCAGAACCCATAGTCATTTAACTGGCACCATACCCCAGCCCCCAGAGTGGGAGGTGAGCAGGTCTAATTCTTCCCCCTTGGACTGTGAGACACAAGCATGGAGGACAGATGCGTCTTCAGGCTTACTCTGTGGCATTCTCTTTGGCATTCATTGAAACAGAGGTTCTACAGCCTGATGTCTGTGGACTAAAGACAACGAAGGGGCATAGAGCCGGGTAGAGGAGTCTCTGGCAGACCGCTCTAGAGAGGCCCCTTCCACCACTACTCTTCCAGTAGAACACTGTAGCATTTGCTCCTGTGTGGGGTCTTAAATGAATAAAGGGAGTTCTGTAAGATGGAGCTGGTGATTATTCCTGGGTCCATGAAAGGGTAAGAAAAAGGAGGAAACAATACTGACCACTAGAATGTATCTGAGGGTGTGTGTTCTATCAGACAGGATTGTAATCAGAAGGCAGCTAGGCCTAGTGCCAGGTTTTCCAAAGTGTGTTTGTGGAAGAGGAGTTCTATGTGGTTTATGATTCTAGAAATAAGACCCCCCCACAAAAAAAAAAGTCCCACCATCAAATAAGTTCAGGAGAAGTAGGATTAAACAGGTCCCTTTACTGCAGAACTCTTCAGAGCTTTCTGGATGTTAATATGCATCTCTAATATGAATCTAACTGCCTAATGCTGGCCCAATGGACACTGGGGTTTAGAAGTCAGACGAACCAGAGTTCAAATTCTTCTCAGCTAGTCATTAATTCCTCTGCACCTCAGTTTTCTCATAAGAAAATAGGGATAATAACACCTACCTTACAGACTTGTATCAAAGGCTAATGAGAAGATCAATGGTGGAAAAAACCGACTGGAACAAAGAGCAATTCTTCTTAGCTGATGAGTTAGGAGGAGCCATGCACGAGTGGTTCCCACTGTGGTTGACGTGTTGAAACAAAACGTGTTTGCTCACATCTCTTCCTTCAGAATGCACTGTCCGGGACCTCCCAGAGGTTAAATCCCACAGGTGTCTGTCTACTGGTTCTGGGATAATTATAGACTCACAGAGAAAAGGACTCTTTTCCCCTGAGACCGCTAAGATCTGAGAAAACGCTTTACCAGTAATAATAATAACAGCTAAAGTCACTACTATTTATTAAGGGACTATTAACCCAGCACAGTGGGTACTTTATATTTCTATTATTCCAGTTAATCTTCACAGCAACTTTCAAGGGGAAAGTTGCTCACTCCCGTATTAGAGATGCAGAAACTAAGACTAAAATTAAATATCAGACTCCATGGCACAGCCAAACAGTGGCAGAACTAAAGACCCATTCTGTTTCATGCTTAAAGAACAAAACTGTCTGTCCACCAAAAAGTTAGCTGTGCCTTGGTTTCAGGATCCAATTTGATCAATCTACAGAAGCACTAAATCACTAAAGAGAATTCTTGAACATTGCAAGGAATTCTGTTTCCATTTCTTACAGATAGGTGGAAATCCTGTGGTCCTGTGCGCCAACAAGAGGGCAAGGGAGCTAAAGGAAGATTTCTGAACATGAAGTTGTATAGTGGGCAATGACCCATGAGGGGCCTGGAAGGGTTTCTCAAAGTATCCCCTCCCTCATTTTCTAGCTCTCACCCAAGTGACCACAGAGTTTTCCCAAGTATCGAGTTCACCTGAAATAGGCTACAACCCTTCAGAATGCAAAGTCACCTGTATACCTTTTTAAGCTGATGACAACTGATTTGTAATCAGCATATTTGAGAAAAATCATTCTGAGAAATTGCAAAGCAATAAAATAAACTTCAAGTAGAACACATTTCCTGTTCCATTGCTACACAATGTTTATAATGTAGACTTCTGCTTGCCCAAAATACCTAAGAACAAACAAACATATTACCTGTTTCTTCTGCTTGGCCGATGCAGAGGTTTATCCTCACCCCAGGTGTTTCAAGAAAAACAAAATCAGAAAAAAAACTTCTCTGTGAAGGATGCAGAGATCTGAAAGAAAAGAGGTACAATTCCAGCTCTCTCTGGAGCATCCCCCTACCCC
>NW_020171822.1:409510-421106 GCF_003031525.2 Neophocaena asiaeorientalis asiaeorientalis | reverse complement strand
ACACACACTTACACACAAACACACACACACACACACACACACACACACACACACACGCTCCATACATCTCACATTTCTGCAGCTCTCTGCAGGGAGAGCTCTTGTTTAAACAAATCAAAAAACAAATACAGGGACTTCCCTGGTGGCGCAGTGGTTCAGAGTCCGCCTGCCAATGCAGGGGACACAGGTTCAAGCCCTGGTCCTGGAAGATCCCACATGCCGCAGAGCAACTAAGCCCGTGCTCCACAACTACTGAGCCTGCGCTCTAGAGCCCGCAAGCCATAACTACTGAGCCCGTGTGCCACAACTACTGAAGCCCTCCTGCCACAACTACTGAAGCCTGTGCGCCTAGAGCCCGTGCTCTGCAATAAGAGAAGCCACCGTGATGAGAACCCCGCAGACTGCAACAAAGAGTAGTCCCTGCTCGCCACACCTAGAGAAAGCCCGCGGGCAGCAATGAAGACCCAATGCAGCCAAAAATAAACAAATAAATACATTAAAACTAAAACAAAAACAAATACACATGCATACACACAAAGAAATAACTCGAACAGACTTTGCCTTTCAGCCTGGAAGGTGAACCCAGAGCCGTAGATCCAGGAGAGGCTGGGCTGGCCCGTGAGCCGCAGCTGTCTGCCCCAACCCTGCCCTGTTCCCAGTGAAGAGATAAAGGGATGCACTCAAGTAATGCGCTGTGGTCACATGACTGCTTCCAAGGGGGCCAGGCCACTGTTTGCATAAACAATCTGATCAGTACAAAATACAAAATAAATTTTGGTAAATAAGGGCAGAAAAGCACTTAGTAGCTGACTCTTTAGGTCAACTGAGGATCATTTTTAGGAAACATTATAGTAACCTGGGCACAATTAAGAAAAGGAAGTGGGGGCTTCCCTGGTGGCGCAGTGGTTGAGAGTCTGCCTGCCAATGCAGGGGACACGGGTTCATGCCCCGGTCCGGGAAGATCCCACACGCCACAGAGCGGCTGGGCCCGTGAGCCATGGCTGCTGAGCCTGCGCGTCCGGAGCCTGTGCTCCGCAACGGGAGAGGCCACAACAGTGAGAGGCCCGCGTACTGCAAAAAAAAAAAAAAAAAGGAAGTGGGAACACCAAACATTACTCCTTAGGATTTGAAAAGGCATGGGTTTAAGACAGTAATCTTTGGGTGCCATACTGCAAATTCATTTCTATGACATTTTTATTCTTCCAGTCATTCAATTAGCTGCTTATTGAAGAACGTGAAATGAAGTCCCCCTAACACTGAGTTCCTCTGTGGAGTTTATGATGAAACTCTCTATCCCAAACTTTATTCCCTTTCTTGCCCTGCACCTGTTCCCCTCAAGTTGAGGAGTACCAAAGAAAAGGGAGGATTGAAACTGAGCAGGACCCTGCAGGGGCCCTCCCAGGTACAAAAGCCCCTCCATGTCCCCTGTTTCTTGTTTGTAGAGAAAGGCTTTAGTCTCCTAGGCTTCTCTGAGTTCCAAAGAGCAGACGCAAGCAGTTAATGATGAGGACAACAGTCACAGGACTCCTAGCTCCTCCTGAAGGGATACAGATAATCTGATGCATATCTCTGAGTTGTTTGGCAGAAACTAAGACCCCTTACCCAGTGGAGGATGGTGACTCCCTGCTGACCACAGGTATGTAGACACCACACTGGTTGGAAGCAGAAGGTTGAGATTCCTGAAACACCACCCTGCTACCTCACCACCAACCAATCAGAGGAAGCTCCACAAGCTGATCATGCATCCTATGACCCTCTCCCCTAACACTGTCTTTAAAAACCCCTGCCTGAAAGCCATCAGGGAGTCTAGGTCTTCTGAGCATAAGCTGCCCGTTCTCCTTGCGTGGCACCCTGCAATAAACCCTTACTTTGCTACAAACACCCGCCGTCAGAGTTTGGCTTTCTGCGCCACGGGCACACGAGCCCTTGCTCGGTAAAAAATATATCTTTATATATACATGAGAGGGAGATCCACCTCCCATCACCAGCAAAACGGAAAAGGAAAGTTGACCTGTGATTTTGCTGAGTTTGAGAAGGAAGACGAGGAAGACATGACTGAAAAACTGAAGTGCCAGTGTCAGTACTGGATGTCACCAGCCTCAGTTCTGCTGTCCTTTGAGGCTATCCAGAGGTGAGTGATCTTGTTCCTAGAGTCTCATGCTGACTGCAGCTGCACCAACAGCAATATTCCTCCCAAACTCTTCCTAACTGGTTACACAGCGTATGTATTTTTCAGCTCACTGGCCTTAGGCACCGTGAGCTAGGATTTAAAGGTCTCCAGCCATAATCATTTCATAACCCCACCCAAGCTGGTCTTTAGTCAATTCCTTTCTGCAATTGAGAACCACAGGAGATCCAGTAAAGTGGTTACCTAGCTTACTATTTAATCTAATGGAGTCACTTTAAAAATAACTGGAAAGGCAGTTCTGGGCTTCTGTACTCCTATTAGCATATTAAATATTGTCAGAGGGCCTCATTATGAGGTAATACAAATGTACAGGTTTCCATGGCAGGGACTCCAAGATTAGAACCTGATGTGAGGCTGCCATACACACTGTAAATGAGAATATAATTACCCAGGCTCCCCAAAAATAGTGGACAATGTCACTATATGGCTGGGTTTCCAGCCAAAGGCCTATTCAATCCACGTGATTAAATGATAGCTATGTCTAGATACAGTTGTTCAAATGTCACCTCCTCTGCGTGAAGCCTTTCCTGAATCGCCAAAGGGGACTTAGTCATTCTGTCTTCTGGCTCTCAAAGCCATGTGTGTGTCCAATTATAGAACTTTCCAAAGTGTGCTGTAATTTGTCCTTTTACATGTGAAATCCTGAAAGAAAAGGATCCACTTCATTCCTCTTGGCATCTCCAGCTCCAAATGCATAAGAGGTACTGAAGGGGAGCAGGTTTTGCCACCCAAAATATGCCACTTTGGCATGAGAATTATTTTGAGCTAAAGGCAATCAAAAACCCAACAGATTCAGGAAAAGTTCTTTACCTCCCCCTCAACTGCCTAAATTTACATTGGAAAAGGGCCCTGTACCAGGAAAAGAACTATTACCAGAGATACCTTTTTACCTAACAAACTTATCTGCATTACAGGGCAACCTCTATTTTCCAAACCTCTCCTCTGCCTTCCTGCGAATGGCTTTCCTTTTCTTTGTATCCCCAGTCCCCCACCCTTTTCCTTAGCTCAGGACGTTATATAAGCTCCAATTATCTGGCTACCTTTTGAGTCTTCATATCTTTATGGGATTCCCATGTGTTCATAATGAATTTGTTTTTCTCCTGTTAATCTGTCTTATATCAATTTAACCATTAGACTAGCCAAAGAACCTAGAAGGGAAGAAGGGAAAGTTTTTCTGCCCCTACAGTACTCACTAAATATTTGTTTAATCACGGAAAGAACTCATGATTTAGGTGGTTATTTTAACAGCCAGTCTCTGGACCATGAATTGGATTGGCTGTGACCTTTATGTGATTTGGCTAAAATTTAGAATTTGCTTAAAATGAAGAACTTCACCATATTTTTCCACTGTATGAAGAACACTAAAATGTTACTTTGAGCACCACAAAGAGTCCTGTAGCCGGCTTCCAATTGTTAAATGAACCAGCACTGATGTATGGGAACAACACAATAATGATAATAACATTTATTGAGCACTTACCATATTCTAGTCACTTGTTTATTTTTTTTTTTTTTTTTTTTAAAGCCTTTATTGAATTTGTTACAATATTGCTTCTGTTTTATGTTTTGGTTTTTTGGCCATGAGGCATGTGGGAATCTTAGCTCCCTGACCAGGGATCGAACTCACACCCCCTGCACTGGAAGGCAAAGTCTTAACCACTGGCCTGCCAGGGAAGTCCCCACTTGTTAATTTTAAAGGTGTTAAACTTATTTAATTCACACACCATCCTATGAGGTATATACTATTATTATCCCTAATTACGCATTAGGAACTATAGCCCAAAGTCAAACAGCAAGCGAGTGGCAGAGTTGGGATTTGAACTCGGGCACTTTGACTCTAGAACCTCTACTTATGATCATTACACTATACTGCTTCAGTCAGCCCCTTGTGTGTCTGCAAAATGAAGCTTCCAGCCTCTTTGCAGATGTTCTCTGACTTTCCTCCAGCTAGGCAGGGCTATGTTCTCCCAGCCTGGAAAAAGAAAAAATGATGGGCAAAATACCATTAACTCACTCAATAACAGATTTATACCCCCAACAGGCAAGTTGGGTCAATTTATCTGTCAATGGGCACATCATCGTATGAAAACAGCCAATAGGAAAGTTGAGAGTTCAATTTCCCCCTTGGAAAAGGCCATAGAAATATCAAATCATCCTGAACTAAGATGCACTGGGCTCTTCTACTCAATTCAACACATTTTTATTGAGCTCCCTCTATGTGGCAGGCGCTGTGCTGAGAAGTAAGGACATAAATGGTGAACAAAATGGATATGATTAGGTGAGGTAAACACATAGGTAAATAAGAAATCAAAATAAAATTACAAATAAAAAGTAACTCCCCTATTGGAATATAAGCTCCTGGAATCTAAAACAGTGCCAGGCGCATAATTGATATTTATTACATGAATAAATGAAAGCAATATGGTATGACAAAGTCTCTAATAGGACAGGTACGAGGCACAGAGAAAGAGCCCTACCCCAGAAAGGGGGATGAAGCAAGGCTTTCTAGAAGAAGTGATGCACTGAGACCTGATGATTTCACAGCCAGAAGTTAGGAGTTAACCAGAAGAAAAGAGAGTGTTCTTGTAGATATGCACTTAACAAGGATGTGAAATGGGAGAGGTGAAACAAAAATCAGAATGAAGTGAGTCCCTAATTATAATGCTGCAATTAGACTTATAAGCAGATAGAGAAAACTGTCCATCTGCTGTGATTGAAAAATGGTGGCCTCTCCACCTCTGCAGGCTGGACTTACTCTTTCTTGGCTGTCTTGGTGGTCTCTCCTTCCTTTCTCACTTCCCCACTCCCCTACTGGGTTTGCCTTCACCTTCCAAATAAACTTGGTCTCAAATGCTTGTCTCAGGGTCAGCTTCTGAGGGAACCCAAACCAGGACGCTCAGTTAGTCTATGGTGGTAGCAAGCTATAGAGGAACAGAGAAGACTGGTTTCCTCACGAGGAAGAAACTGGGCATTGCAGGCAAACCTCTACTATTTTACAAGCTTCCTGAAGCTGGCCACAGTTCCAACTTCTACCAAGGAAAAGTCATTCTAATAGGCAGCTCCTATAATTGGTCATGACACACCCTGGGGAATATACTAGAATCTAGGCAAAGCAGCTGAACTTGGGAATAGACTGAGAAAAGAAATGACGTGTGCAGATCTATGTGGTGCTGAGTACTTCAGGTGTCTGCCCACTCATGGCCCTGATACCTTAATACCTGATAGCGCCAAAGTGGGGAGCTCAGATGGGGCTGGCCTCCCAGCTCTGACAACTCTCAGCTAGCCCTCTGGTGCTGGGGCTGTTACCAAACTCAGGTTCAGCTGCCTGCTTGAAAGCCAGTACTCGAGAGATGAGTGTTGGTTGGAAAGGAAAGGCTGCTTTATTGAGGAGGCCGGCAACCTGGGGAGAAGGTGGACTAGTGTCCAAAAACCGACTCTGAAGATTCTGTTCAACCATGAAAGTTTTTAAAGGGAGAATCATTTGGGGAGGGTGGTCAGAGTCTTCCTTATCTTCCAATGTGTTCAGACTTTATTCTGATTGGTTGGTGGTGAGGTAACAGGGCAGAGTTCCTGGGAGCTTGTGCTCAGCCTGAAGTTACCATCCTCCACCTGGGTGGGGGCCTTAGTTCCCTGCAGAAGAACTCAAAGGTATTGTTAGTGTATTACTCGAGGAGGAACCACGACCCTGGCTGCACTGTTGTTTCTTGACTGCTCCTTCCCTGTTTCTGCATTCCCTCCCTTCCCTGATTAGCAACTGTTTGAATCTGCCCTTTGGAACTCCAGGAAGGTCAAGGAGGCTGAATGAAGCCTATTTCGTACAAACAAGAAACAGGGGACCCAGCTTTCTAGCACCTAGCAGTCTCCAAACTGAGGTACCTGCCCCACAGAAAATACACAGGTATGTTGGACAATAGAAAGCAAAATATTAGAACTCATATTTTCTTATTCTTTCTGAATTTTCTATTTTCCTTTATGTTTGGTAATGTAAACAAAATATGAGTTCAGTAGTATTAGTTGTAAATAAATAAATATAACTGTATCAGAAGTCCATTCTCAAAAAGCTTTCACTGTGACAGGTTCATGATCAAAAACATTTGAAGAACCTTGATTTAAAGAGCCTGCTTCCTGGGGCTTCCCTGGTAGTGCAGTGGTTGAGAGTCCGCCTGCCAATGCAGGGGACACGGGTTCGTGCCCCGGTCCAGGAAGATCCCACATGCCGCGGAGTGACTAGGCCCGTGAGCCATGGTAAAAAGAGCCTGCTTCCTTTTGAAGAGAGGGAAGGAATACTGAGTAGTTTTACATTTTCATAAAGAGAAAGGATCAAGCATATTTCCAGGGATGAGTTCTGGGTACTGAAAAACCACAGTTAAGTAGGAGAAAAGCGAGGCCATATTTGGCAAGTCATTAGAAAGTTATTAAAATAAATCAAAGGTGGGTTATAAGTCACTATCAGGTGAAAGAAATTCATAAAGGCCAGGGCTGGGCAGATCTGTCTATTGGGGTCACCTGGTCAGCAGCCACAATGACAAGCTGAAATAGCTGTCCTGTGTTGACGTTTATAAATTCATCATTGAGGGCTCCCCTGGTGGCCCAGTGGTTGAGAATCCGCCTGCCAATGCAAGGAGCACGGGTTCGAGCCCTGGTCCGGGAAGATCCCACATGCTGCGGAACAACTAAGCCTGTGCATCACAACTACTGAGCCTGCGCTGTAGGGCCCGCATGCCACAACTACTGAAGCCCGCATGCCTAGAGCCCGTGCTCGGCAACAAGAGAAGCCACCGCAATGACAAGCCTGTGCACTGCAACGAAGACTAGCCCCCGCTCACCGCAACTAGAGAAAGCCCACGTGCAGCAATGAAGACCCAATGCAGCCCAAAATAAATAAATTTAAAAAAAAATAAAAATAAAAAAAAAAATAAAAAAATAAATTCATCATTGAAAGGCTCCATCTTGGGTACAAAAGTTGAGCTTTCCATGGTTGTGACTTAATAAATACAAGATTAGTAGATATCAGAATTTAAATTTTGACCACTGATAATCTAACCCTAGCTATGTCCTAGATGGCTTGAGTTTAAAACAAAGCAAAACAAAACAAAAAAAGAAACTCCTTACATTAACCTTGAATGTTCATAAATCAAATGAAAAATCTTCAGAGAGAGTAAGAGGGAATAAGGACACTCTACTCACTCTACCCTGTCTCTCCCATGGAATGAAGCTATAAAACCTGGACAGAGGGCTTCCCTGGTGGCGCAGTGGTTAAGAATCCTCCTGCCAATGCAGGGGACACGGGTTCGAACCCTGGTCCGGGAAGATCCCACATGCCACGGAGCAACTAAGCCGCTGCACCACAACTACTGAGCCTGCGCTCTAGAGCCCTCAAGCCGCAACTACTGAAGCCCGTGTGCCTGCAACAAGAGAAGCCACAGCAATGAGAAGCCCGCGCACCGCAACGAAGAGTAGCCCCCGCTCACCGCAACTAGAGAAAGCCCGCGCACAGCAATGAAAACCCAACACAGCCAAAAATAAATAAATAAAATAAATAAATTTATTTTTAAAAAAAACCCAAAACCTGGACAGAATCCATGGACCAGCTATTTGAAGACTGGCAAATTCCAAGATGGCTCCTAATGATCCCTGCCTCCTGGTGTTCATGCCTTTGTGTAATCTACTCCCTTTCAGTATAAGGCTTGACCTAGTGACTGCCTTCTAATCAACAGAATATGGCAAATGTGTTGGCCTGTCACTTCCGTGACTTATGAAAGACTGTGCCTTTCTGCCTTGCTAGCAGACTCTCTCTATTGCCTTCACAACTAGTGCGCTTTTGATGAAGTAAGCTGCCGTGGTGGAGAGGCCCACATGACACAGGACTGAGGGAAGTCTCTGGCCAAAAGCCAGCAAGGAACTGAGGCCCTCAGTCAGACCTCAAGGAACTGAATCTTGCCAACAACCACGTGAGCTTGGAAGAAGATCCTTCCCCAATTAAGCCTTAAGATGACTGCAGCCCAGCCAACACCTTGATTGTAGCAGCTTGTGAGAAATCCTGAAGTAGAGGGCCCGTGTAAGCTTTGTCCAGATTCATGACCCACAGAAGCTATGAGATCACAAATGAGCGTTTTAAGCCTCTACGTTTTTTGTAATTTGTTATACAGCAATAAATAAGTAACACAAGGACTCTAGAAAGTAAATAGCAGAAGGCACACTGAGGAAGATCAGAATTTGAACTACCACCATGCTGGTGGTGAGTTGACCATTCTTTCCCCTCCAATTCCCCCAGACAGGATTCAAGGAAGCAGAAATTAAAATCAAAAGCACAGTGAGAGTGCTTGCTTCGGCAGCACATATACTAAAACTGGAACGATACAGAGAAGATTAGCATGGCCCCTGTGCAAGGATGACATGCAAATTTGTGAAGCGTTCCATATTTTTCAATGTTCATTGCATCTCTATTTACAATAGCCAGGACATGGAAGCAACCTAAGTGTCCATCAACAGATGAATGGATAAAGCAGATGTGGCACATATATACAATGGAATATTACTCGGCCATAAAAAGAAACAAAATTGAGTTATTTGTAGTGAGGTGGATGGACCTAGAGTCTGTCATACAGAGTGAAGTACGTCAGAAAGAGAAAAACAAATACCGTATGCTAACACATATATATGGAATTCAAGGAAAAAAAATGTCATGAAAAACCTAGGGGTAAAACAGGAATAAAGACACAGACCTACTAGAGAATGGACTTGAGGATATGGGGAGAGGGAAGGGTAAGCTGGGACGAAGTGAGAGTGGCATGGACTTACATACACTACCAAATGTAAAATAGATAGCTTGTTAGATAGCAGCCACATAGCACAGGGAGATCAGCTCGGTGCTTTGTGACCACCTAGAGGAGTGGGATAGGGAGGGTGGGAGGGAGGGAGACGCAAGAGGGAGGAGATATGGGGATATATGTATATGTATAGCTGATTCACTTTGTTATAAAGCAGAAACTAACACACCATTGTAAAGCAATTATACCCCAATAAACATGTTAAAAAAAGCACAGTGAGCTAACACTGCACACCTATTAGATTTTTTTAAAATTCTAATAATATCCAGTGCTGGCTAGGATATGGAGCAACTAGAACTCTTATAGTTTGCTGGTGGGAATGCAAAATGGTGCAGCCACTATGAAAAAATAGTTTGGTAGTTTTTCATACAGTTGAACATGCATATGGCACTTGCCATATGACATAGCAATCCTACCCATCCGTGGATATTTATTTCAAAGGAATGAAAGCTTATATTCATACAAAAACCTGTACCCAGGTTCATATGGTCAAATACCGAAAACAGCCCAAATGTTCTTCAATGGGTGAATGGATACACAAACTGTGGGACATCCATACAATGGAATGTTATTTACCAATAAAAAGGAACAAACTACTGATACACACAAGCTGGATGAATCTCAAAGGCATTATGCTGAAGGAAGCCAGGCTTAAAACGTTGAGTGCACTTATATGACACTCTCGAAAAGACAAAACTGTAGTAATGGAGAACTGATTAATGGTTGCCAAGGTTTATGGGGTGGGGGGGGAATATGACTACAAAGGAATAGCAAGAGGGAGTTTTGGAGGCGATGTTCTGTATCCTGATTATGGTGGTGGTAACACTAATCTACCCACGTGTTAAAATTCACAGAACTGTACAAGTCGGTTTTACTGTACACTAATTTAAAAATAAATTTTTTAAAAAACTTCAGAGCTGGCTCTGGCTTAGCACCTTTGGGTCTGTAGATATTAAAGTCCCCATGGGCTGACTCTGACTGCCAAGGACCTTCTTAAAGCACAGCCAGAAGCAGCGTCTGCTGCTGTAAACTACGAGCACTGCGGAAAACACTTGCCTTTCCCTCTGACTTCACTTTTAGCTCTCTATACATGGGCAAAACTCAAAAAACAGAGATCCCAGTGAGAAAACGCACCCCATCCATCCTTTACTTAACAGATACTTACTGAGCAAGTTCTAGCTATGAGGCAGGGATACAACAATGAATACATTCTGATTCATTTCCCTACCAGGTTCACAGTGCAATGAGGGACACGGGCCCGTCCACAAATAATTTCAAGACAGGAGGTGTAGGTACAGAGATATGCCGTCCGTGTGCTATTGGAGCCCAGAAGGATATGAGCCCTACCAGGGCAAGTCAGGTAATGCTTCCTAGAGCATACAAAGTGGAGAAAGGCATTCCAGGGCACTCGGAAGCAGGTTACATTTGAGTAATGTTTCCTGAGACTAGGGGATAGAGGGTGTATAGAGCAGAGGATGGGGATGTGAACCTGAGGAGGCAGATTGGTGCCAAGTGTGACTCTTCTTGAAAATCGCAGCAAAGAAGTCATACTTTAATCTGTCAGTTAGGGATTGCAATTTCAAATGCTTACATAGGCTGGAGTACATAATATAAATGAATAAAGCAGCCTAGGTGGAAATGATGGGACATTCTAGAGAGTTCTTGTCTAAATGAGGCAGCTGCTACTTACCAGTAGCTCCCTCTTAGGCTGTCATCCAGAAATCCTGGCCCACTGTTACCCAGTGTAATTTTTGAAGAGAAACTGACATACTTTTAAGTAAAATCTCCCTATTTTTTTTTTTTTTTTTTTTTTTTAGGACGGAGACTGAATGCAGGCTCAGCGGCCATGGCTCACGGGCCCAGCCGCTCCGCGGCATGTGGGATCTTCCCGGACCGGGGCACGAACCCGCGTCCCCTGCATCGGCAGGCGGACTCTCAACCACTGCACCACCAGGGAAGCCCAAATCTCCCTATTTTTAAATGTCAGTATGAGTATACTTCTACCAATGATAAGGTGTCATCGATTACAAGGTGTACTATTATTTTATGTACGAATAAGAAAGAAAAAAGCCACCCATCAAACTATGACACTCCATCGATTTTAAGGCACGTTCCAATTTCAGAGGTGCCAAAATGTGAAAAAATGTGCATCTTAGAATCAATGAAATGCAGTAATTCTCATTTTCTCAGAACACTGTATAGACTCCGGGGTGAGGCTGCCAGATTGCAAACTCCGTTTAAGTGAAGGGGAGCCTAAGAGTAATCTGATTAGATTCACACTTTAGGAAGATCACTCTGAAGGTCAGATGTGATGACCTGGGAAAAAGCCAGCCAGAGAAAGACCAATGAGGAAGCTCCTGCAAGGATCCAGGAGATCGATGATAAGTGCTGAATTAAAGCGGTGGCACTGGAGATCAGGGGCCAAATGTGAAAGCCTTTTTCTTTTTAATGTGAAAGTCTTTTAGGTAATAAGTCCCACAGGTCCCAGACTGGGTATAGGTAGCAAGGGGGACAGAGGCATCCAGAATGATTCCAAGGTTCCTAGTTTGGAATACCAGATGGATTCATCACTTCTTTG
>NW_020171822.1:405841-409280 GCF_003031525.2 Neophocaena asiaeorientalis asiaeorientalis | reverse complement strand
TCTTTTTCAACAATGCTCACTGGGTGCCAGGCACTGCACTGGGCCCTGGGGGTACAACGGTGGATAAGACAGACATGGTCCCTGCTCTCTCGTCATTTACGGTCTAGTGAGTGACGCCATTAATTGCGGTAGAGTGCTACCGGGTATGGGGTAGGACGCGAAGGGGGACAGGCGTGTTTATGGTGGAGAAAAATAACGAGTTAAAATGTCCGTATAGCCAGTAGAAGCTCCTTTTAAAGCCCAGAAAATAAATCAGGTCTGCAGATTCTGATTAAAGAGGTCATCAGGTTACCGATAACAGTTAAAGTGATTAGAGAAGGTAGAACAGGCTGGGAGAGCTTGTAAAGTCACAAGGCTTTGGGGGCAAAATCAGAAGCCCAGAGGAATAGAGACATTTAAAGGGAATGAGGAGGAAGGAGCAAACAAAGGAGACTAAAAAAGCAACAGTCCAGAAAGGAAGAGGCCCAGGAGAGAGGGTTATCTGTAAACCAAGGGAGACATATTATCATGTAATCCAATATGCCTTTATCTATAATTACTGCACAGGGTAATTTACCTTGGCAATGTACAATTCAGATTTTCAGAGTTTATGGGTATTTTGCATGAATTCCAAATAGGCTTATCAGAACTGCTTCTTATTTAGAGAGTTGTGATATTTTTAAATATTGCCACAATCTGTTCGTTTAGCTTGCATGTGCTTGCGTTTTGCAGGCGCCTCAGTTTGACATCTAGCATGAGTCAATGGCAGAGCAATGTAATTCCTTCTTTCTTTTCCTTCTGCAGGAGCTATGATCTGTCATTCCAAGACAAATGTAAAACAAAGAATACACATTTATGCAATTCCCTCTCGTGTCAAAGCACTGTGAATTGGGCAAAACTGACCTAGGCACAGACAGTGGAGTCCCTTTGCAAGATCATCACGAGGGCCTTGGCCCAGAGCTCTGTAACAGGTTAGCCTGTGATATGATAAGATACTCTGGGCCTCTGGACTTGTTCAGAAAGGCCCTTCATTTTATGGGAGAGGAAACCAGGCCCAAAGAGGTTAAGCAGCCTCCCCAACATCATAGTTGTACAACTTGGTGGCCAGCGCTCTTTCTATTACATCAAGGTGATCCAATTCCACCCTATAAAGATAGCTCCAGGGATTTCCCTGGCGGTCCAGTGGTTAAGACTCTGAGCTCCCAAATGCAGGAGGCACAGGTCTGATCCCTGGTTGGGGAACTAAGATCCCGCATGCTGCACGGTGTGACCAAAATAATAACAACAAATAAATACCTTTCTAAAAGATAGCTCCAATGCAATATATATTAAAGTATGACAAACTCCATTCCCCAAACATTAACTCTACTAGAGTTGGCCAAACAACTAGACAGAGGAAGGTTAACTTTTAAACATATAGCTCCATGTCTACCCAGGTTTCATTCAATTTATCTGCTACTTTAAGAGTTTTTATCCTTCCCTCTACGTTTTACCAGTTCCACACAGGTTGAAGGAAAACAGACCCTGAGATTTTCACTTTGCTGGTTGCTGAATTAGCAACCCTCGTCACGCTTGTAGATTTACTTGAAGAGGATTCCTCAGGCTCATCTGGAATTTTCCAGAGGTAGACTCTAGAATTATTCTTTAATAGGTTGCCTTGGCAACCCCACAGTGACGGAGGCAGGTATGACAGTACCTGCCAACAGAATGTGAACAACACAACCTGGATGAGAGAACCACTTCCTGCTTACTGGGAAGGCAGGTTCCAGGTTCTTCAAGCTTTCTTTTTGCCAACCGTTGCCTCCCTTTCAACCATTTTTGTTTTTATGAACACAGACAACAACAGTTGGTTTCTTAGAGGAATGTTGAAACTATTACCTAAAGCAAGGCCGAGGAAAGATCCATGGCTTTCTTTTCAAAACACTTGCTAGTATTGCCTCAGATGACTAAGAGTTTATGGTGAAGACTGTGGAAAAGTTTTTAGTTTAAGAATACTTATTCTTGGGAATTCCCTGGCGGTCCAGTGGTAAGACTCGGCACTTTCACTTCCATGGGCCCGGGTTCGATCCCTGGTTGGGGAACTAAGATCCCACAAGCCGCAGAGGCGTGGCCAAAAACAAAACAAAACAAAAACTTATTCTTGTCTTGGTTTTATTCATACATTCATTCAACAAATATTTGTTGAGCATCTACTGTGTGCAAGGCACTGTTCTAGACCCTGGGGATATACTACCAACAGAACTGACAAGGTTGGTCCCTTCCCTCATGAAGTTTATAGCCTTGTGGGGGAAGTAAACATTAATCAAATAATCATAAAAATAAATGTGAAATTGCAAAGGAGAAGCACATGGATTATAAGAGTGAGTCAGGAGGTCAAGCAAAGGCTTCTGAAGATAACACTTTTTTATTTTATTTTATTTTATTTGGCCACACAGCGTGGCAGGTGGGATCTTAGTTCCCCGACCAGGGATCGAACCCACGTCCCCTGCATTGGGAGTGTGGAGTCTTAACCACTGGACCGCCAGGGAAGTCCCTGAAGTCGATCTTTAAACTGACATCGGAAAGACAAATACTGATTACTTAGTTGAAAGTGCTGATAGGGGAATGGAGTCAAGCATACACTTGAATTAAGTTTCAGTGACCTGGAGCACATAACTGGACTCCATGATTTGGGGACTTTCAAAGGAGAATCTAGGGTTTAATATGGGCCTTAGTTTACTAAAGCTGAAGTTAGTATCTTCACCAATATCCCAAAGAGGGCACAATCTGTGAGTGTCATTTACATAAAGCTCTCTAAAACAGTGCTTCTCAAACTCTGATGTGCTTACAGATAACCTGGGGATCCTGTTAAAACACAGATTCCTGGGCCCAGCCCCTAGAGGTTCTGATTCAGTAGGTCTGGAGTAAGGCTCATGAATCTGTATTTCTAATTAATTCCCAAGTGATGGTAAAGCATACTTTGAGAGGCACTGCCTCATAACACAGGATGATATTTGTTTAAATCTCTATTTCTTTTTCAACCCACTCTCTCATGACTTTTAAAGTCAAACTATATCCTACAATGCTTTTGTGATTTTTACGGTCAATTCAGTAGTATCACCAGAACAAGAGAATGCTGTGATGTATAAATCAAACAATGCCATAGCTAAAGATTTCAAATATTTGGAAAGAATGAGAGAAATAACAATTACAAGCAAACTGAGGTATCAGTAATGTACTAAAACTTCACTAATTTACCCCAGTGGTGTGGACTGTTAATTCTTATTTTGTAATAAGTCTGATTTACAAAGTGGTTTTAAGGAATGTAATACAAATTAACCTGATGTAACTAAGGACAGGCAATTCCTATATGTTTAATGACTTTTACTTTAACAGGTAGATAAGAGCTATTTGTAATGAATACTCTCACATTTTGAATGAAGCTCTGGATTTCACATTACATGAGATAAGAATAACCTCC
>NW_020171822.1:388058-405831 GCF_003031525.2 Neophocaena asiaeorientalis asiaeorientalis | reverse complement strand
ATGGCTACATGAAAAGGACACTAGGAAAACCAATTGGTGAGAGATCCAAGATTTCTCTGCACTGTTTTTCCTGAGAAGGTTGTGAAGTTAATATAGGGTCTGGAGCAAACTACTGTCATTTTTAAAAATAAAAAATGAAGTCTCTGTGCGTGGAAGAATAGGAGGATTAGGAAAGGGGACCAGGAGTAAGTTCTTGTAATTTTGAGTAAACATCAGCTCTGCCACTTACAAGGTGGGCACCTTAGGTAACTTTTATTACTTCTCTGGGCCTCAGTCTTCTCATTTTTAATATAGGGATAATAATATTTAAATGGAATAATCTAAGTGGAAAATTCTTCATAAACTATAAAGTGCTAAACAGATATTAGCTACCATTTCTAGGAGAGGCCTACATTTCCTGAGTGGTTACACATCCTGGAGAAGAAATGTGGTCTGACCGGTGGGTTGGGGTATGTCTGGGCGCATCAGAGAATTCGGTTCCAGAGTCAGATCTAGCTCCACCACTTAACAGCTGTGTGTGAGCTTGGGAAAATTACCTGACCTCTCTGTGCCTGTTTCTTAAAAACCAGGATAGTAATAGTGCCACCCACACTGCGTTGACGTAAGGAATAAATGGGTTCATAGATATTGTGGCAGCCACTGCTAGTTGCCTAGCCAATATCTATTCTCCTTTCTTCCTTACCAATAAAGTCCCAATTTTATTCTAGGTGGCAATGGACTCAGCCACCAAAACTTGATTTGCTAGGATTCCTCGCAGTTAGGGGTGATCATGTGACTCTGTTCTGGCCAATACGACATAAGCTGAAATCTACTGGCTGAGGCTTCCAGAAAAGCCATTTTTTCTGATAAAAAAGACAAGACAGCTGTCATGAGCCCTTTCCTTTTTGCCCTTCCCCCACTGTGCCTGGAACCATGACATAATGCCTGGAGGAGGAGCAGCCCTCTTGAGTGCATTAGGAAGAGAGGCTCATGCTGAGAATGATATTGCAAAAAGACTGAAGGATGAGCCTGGGACACAGATGACGATGTGAAGTTGCTTCTTTCCTAACATCATATCACATGAGATAAAAGGCAACCCCTCTGTGTTAAGTCCCTGTTATTTCATCATTTACCTCATCACACGCGGCCAAACATTCTCTAAGCGATACACTCGTAAAGCAGTTTGAGTGATGCCTGGCTTACCGTTAGTATTCAGTAAATGTTATTATTTGCCCAGCATTCTGTTGCCTAACCAGGTGGCCGACAAGTATTCCCCTCCATCCCTTGCAATAGTACCCCAATTTTCCTTTATGAGATCAACCCTCTCCCTATTCTAAGCCCTGTGGTTTGCATGGGATTGACACCACCCTCCACTCTAAGTGTGAGACTTCACTGGCTTAATTCAATCAGCATGAGCCCACTTCCCAAGCAAGAGTGACTGCCCAGGGCTGGGCACATAACACAGGCCTAGGCAGCTCGCACATCCTCTTCTCCTGGCAAAGGGGAGTGTTCAGGTGGGCATGTAACTAAAGTCTGGCAATATGAGTCATCTTCGGGCTCCTATTCTATTTAATCAAATCTACAGTCAAGGACAATAAAAAATTCATATCCAGATCGCCTTTCCCAAAGAAAAGAAACAGCAATAAGATCTACCATTTGCAATTGTGTGAATTCGTTCAAATTTCTCTTCCAAAAGAAAAAAAAAACCCAGCCGGCTGAAACTGTTTTGTTTTTGTTTTTTGTAAACACGTCCAGGAGAACTCCTTTAAGAACAGATGTGCATCTGGGTTTTCGAATGAACGTTGGACCCGGAGGCAGACGCTGGAAACCTATGACTAATATTTAAATAATATTCACAGACAGTTGTCATGGCAGCCTGCTCATTCTGCACAAAATAGAACCCACTGCATTTCAACAAGATTTAGCAAAGGAAAGCTGCTAGCCTGCGGACAGCCTCTAACTGAGTTAAACAGCCTATTAATTGGTTTTGGTTTTATTATTATATATAGCCTTCAGACTATACCCTAACTGTATCCAAAAAAATCACAAACACTTAAAATCACTAATACAAACACATAAGATGATCTTTGTTTAACACCTCCACCACTCTTGAAATCTTCCCATCAGACTAGGAGGAAAGCTTAGAGGCAAGTCCCATTGTGTGCACAGCTGAATCCACTTAAATCTAAAGACAGTAAGTTTGGTGGAAGTAGAGTGAAATTTCATTTCCCTCACCAATTAGCATTGGCTGGATGCCACTATCAGGCACCTCCTCTTAAGTGGGGTTCTGTAGGAGTGGGGAGGAGCCAAATTGTTCTGTGCTCAATTACATAGTCCCAGGGGAGTGACCTTAGAAACTGGAGGTATCTCAAGTCATATAAATAATGGAGGGGGTGACAAAGTATTTACAGCTGATCTGTTTCTCCCTTGAGCGGCTATCAAATCTAAGCTCATTGAATGTGACTGCAGGTGATTTTGTAGATTATATATAGCTGGTGTTGAGGGGAATACTACACGAGGCCATCTTTCCTTTTAGACAGGCTTTCCCATATCACCCTGCCCCTCTGCCTGCTCTTTTGAGTTTCTTCTTTAAGAAAGAAGAGACAGGGTCTAATTAAAATTCAGTAACATCCAAAGTTAGGAAAAACCACATCAAGCCATTATCATCCATTAATACCTTGGAATGAATCAGTCCTTTGGGTTAATTAATGTTCTTCAAACTCCTTGAGATGGGGCCATGTCATACACTTAAAAACACAAAACAAAAAATTCCCACACTACCAAACACTGAGCTCCTAGACATATTGCAGGTATGTGACAATAAACAACTTCAATCAAGGGACTGGGACACTGAGAAGCAGTCCCTCAGTAGCTGGTGGGCAGATTAAAGACATTGCCAAAATGGTATAGGGGAGAAATGTGGAAATACTGAATCAGTAGTGATTGTATTTTCCCTCAAATAACTGAAACTCCCACTAAACAGTAGCATTAAAGATTAGGGATTTTACTTTTCACATATAACCAGGAATCTGGAAGTAGTAAATTTGGGGCTGGGACCCAGGTAACCTCCTTCTTTCTGCGAGCAATGTAGCTTTCTTCCTCCTGACTGTCAACTCATGGTCACAAAATGGCTGCTCTCCCTCCAGCATCACATTTGCGTTCTGAGGAGAAAGTGAAGCTAAGGGCAAAATGGGGCATACCAGCTGAGTCTACCTCCTTTTAAAGAAATGGTTTTGTAAACCCAACTACTTCCACACAAGTCATTGGCCAGAACTGTGTCACACAGTCTCTTCTAGCTGTAAGCGAACCTGGGAAATCAAACTGTTTTAGCTGGACACATTGCTGAGTCAAACAAAATCAGACAGTGCAGTGTAGAGGTTAAATACAGCCTATAGAGCCAGATGGCCTGGGTGTTAAAACCCCACTCCTTTATTTACTACCTGTGTGACTTAGTTACCTAATTATTCTGTGCTTTGGTTTTCTCATCTGTAAACTAAGCATAGTAACAATACCTTTCTCACAGGGTTCTTGTGGGGATTAAATGAGTTAATATGAGTAAAGAGTTTGAATAGTCTCTAATACATAGCAAGCATTATACAAATGTTTATTCTTATTTTTATTACTGACAAAAAGAAGATATCTGCTAGTTGCCCTGCTGCATCTGAGAACTGATGGCTGCCCAGGACGCCGGAAAACCAAAGCCCTGACCTGCCAAAGCGGCGATTCCCATGACCATCAGCCTCTTTCCACATTTCCTGGGAACTGATAGCAACAAAACTTCCCAGTGTCTGAGCCAGGGAAGCAATGCCAGCCACTGCGGTGATGTCCAACATTTTAGACATGAACCATCAGGACTCCTTCAGTTGCAAGAGTCAGTAACCCCGACTCCCACTGGTCTAAGCAAAACTGGAAATGCACCCTTCAAATAGCTGAAGAGCCAACAAGTATACTTAAGGTCTGACTTGGTCGGGGCCTTAAATGATAGCACCTGGTCGCTGTTTCTCAGCTCTAATCCCTCGCTGTTGGCTCCATTCTCAGGCTTCAGGCAGGCAGCCGATGTCTTTCAGACTTGTGGTCACCCACACTATCTTCTCAACATCCTCCCTATGTTTTGGTAATTCCCCACATCTGAGTCCTCAAAGGAGAAACAAGGAATTTGCTTTTCCAGCCTCTCTCATAGCAGGACCACAGGTATGTGACCTAGGCTCTGCCAGAGACCTAAATTTAGAAAAGGGCAACACAAGGAGTCAAGGGGTTATGAAAGCCATCCTCTCCCAAAGTTAGTGGCAGAAGGGTCCAGTTTGCAGATACAGCAGTGATAGAGACTCTGGGCCCCATCACTGGCTTGCATTGCTAACTCTGTATTCAGAAGGGGCAGCAGTGGGCAGGCATCTTTGATGGTGCAGCCCCTCAGTGAGATTTAGACATCATTCCTGGCTTTGGAATCTCCAAAGCCTTCTCGGAGAGCCTGTGGGCCACTGTATATCCTTTAATAAACTCATTTTCTTCTCAAACTAGTAGGAGTGTTGAATCAGCTTAGGTGATATTATACCTTAAATCTTAGTTTATAATTATCAAGGTTTATTTTTCACTGCTGTTCCTGCACAGGTTGGCTGCAGTTCTGTAACATGTGGTCTTCCCTGTAAGACTCAGGCCAACCTCTCTCTGGGGCACTGCTGTGCTCATAACAAAGGGGAAACATCAAAGCAGCACCCTGCAAGCTGGCTCTTCACACCTGTGCTTGGAAGTGAGGCACATCGCTTCCGCCCACACCCAACTGGCAAAAGTCAGTCACCCGGTCAAGACTATCAGTGGGGCAACTGTGTAAAAATCCCATGTAGGGAAGAGCAGTAAATATTTTGGGCAAGAAGGTTCTGCTGTGGGCAACTCAGAGCCCCGTCTGATACAGTGCAATAATCAGATGGCAGCAGAACCTCCAGCCTCTGGATTAGCTCACGTTGAGTCCAGGGTGAACACGGAAATGTCTCTTCTCAGGAATTCACACAAAAGGCCCAGGATTAGCTTTGATTGGGACTGACCTGGCGAGAGTCATTCCCCAACCCTGAACAGATCCATTCAAGACATATTCATAGAGCGGTTACTATGTACTAGGCGCTACTTAGGTTCTGGGAAATACAGCAGTGAACAAAACCAAATCCATGCCTCATGGAACTTTCATTCTAGTTGAGGATGATAAGGGACAGACAATATCTAGAAATAAGTAAATATCTAGAAAATTAGATAGCGATAAGCACTGTAGAGAAAAACAAAGCAGGAAAGGGGGATACTGAGTTTCCAGGGTGAAGGGGAAAGGAAAATAGCAATTTTTAAATAGGGCAGTCAGGAAAGGCCTCACTGAGAAGATATCTGGGCAAATACCTGAGCAAGATGAGACAGCAAGCAATGGGGTGACCTAGGGAAAGAGCAGTAAAGGCTGTGAGAACAGCAGGTGCAAAGGCCCTGAGGCAGAAGAGTCCTACTGTGTTTGAAGAACAGCAAGCAGGCAAGTGTGGTCCTGTAAAAGCAATGTAATAGGATATATGATCAGAGAGGTAATAAGTGGAAGATCAGATCATGTAGGGCCTTGCAAGCCACTGTAAGGCTCTGGCTTTCTTTCTAGTTAAGGTGGGGAGCTACTGAAGGGTTTTGAGCAGAAGTGACACAATCTAACTTAGGTCCTAAAAGGATCACTCTGGCTACTGTGTGGAGAACAGTCTGTAGGGAGAAAACGGCAGAAGCCGGGAGGCCAGAATATGAGGTTCTCGGCAATGATCCAGACAAAAAGTGATGGTGGCTTTGATTAGTACGGTAGCAGGGCAGATGGCAGAAAGTGATTAGATTCTAGATAGATCTTGAAGGTGTAGCCAGTAGGATTCGCTAGTGAGATTAGATTTGAAGTGTGAGGGGAAAAAAGGAATCAAGTATGATTTCTTCCATTTTTTTCTACGTTTTAGGCCTAAATAACTGGAAAGATGAGGTTGCCCTTATCTGAGACAAGGAAGACTGAGAAAGGAGAGGGGATGGAGATCGGGAGTTTAGACACAGACAGAATAGGATTGAGATACCTATTAGACATTTAAATGGACATGTGTAGCAGGCAGATTTGGAGTTTGGGGTAAAAGTTTGGACTAGAGATATAAATTTGGAATTCATCTAGGTTACAGACCATATTTAAAGCCATTAGATTAAATGAGGTCACCAGAGTGGTGAGAATGAACAGAGAAGTCCACGAACTGAGACCTGTGGCACACCCATGTTCACAGGTCAAAGAGATGAGATCCAGCAAAGGTGACTGAGAAGGGGTGACTGGTGAGGTAGGAAGCAAAAATCAGGAGAGGGTGGCATCCTAAAAGCTGGGAGGGGAAAGTGCTTCCAAGAGGAGCAGAGGAACTGGAGAGAGCACCTAAAGACATATTTTGTAAGAGTTTTGCTATAAAGGAGAGCAGAGAAATGGGAGTAGTTGAGGCAGCAATGAGATTAAGAGATTATTTTTTAATGATGAGAAAAAAATTACAGTATGGGACTTCCCTGGTGGCGCAGTGGTTAAGACTCCGAGCTCCCAACGCTGGGGGCCTGGGTTCAATCCCTGGTTGGGGAACTAGATCCCACGTGCATGCCGCAACTAAGAGTTCACATGCCACAACTAAGGAGCTGGCAAGCCACAACTAAGGAGCCCACCAGTCGCAACTAAGACCCGGTGCAACCAAATAAATAAAAATTTTTTAAAAATTACAGCATGTTTGTATGCTGACGGGAATGATCCAATGGAGGAGGTAAATAAAGATGCAGGAGAGGGACTTCCCTGGTGGTACAGGGGTTAAGGATCTTGCAATGAAGACCCAATGCAGCCAAACATTTTTAAATAAAATAAAAATTTAAAAATAATAGTAATAAATAAATAAATAAAGATGCAGGAGAAAGAGGGGAGTTGTTGCAGGGCTTTCCTTGAGTAGGCAAGTGCAGGTGGAGGGCTGGGTGTCGACAGGAACTCAGACAAGTCATCTAGGGCATGAGTTCTTAACTATGTCACGATTAACATTTGGGGCCCAGTTATTTCTTGTGGTGGGTGGCTGTTCTGTGCACTGCAGAATGTTTCACTACATCCCTGGTCTCTACGCACTAGATGCCAGTAGCACACTAACCCCGAGAGCCCAGTGCGTCTCCAGACATCGGCAGATAGCCCCCAAGATTTTGCCCCCTCCGCCAGGGAACATTTTGGGTTCTCACAACTCGGGGAATGGTGCTATGGGCATCTAGTGAGTAGAGGCCAGGGATGCTGTGCAGCATCCTACAATACACAGGACAGAGCTACCCGGTCCCAAATGGCAACAGGGCTGTGGTAGGAAATCCCTGGTCTAGATCTAGGAGGGCACACATGCAGGCAGGTGAGCAGATGTGGGGCTTACCTGTGGAAGTTCTCTTCAGGTTGCTTGCATTGTTTTTTCACTGAAATAAGGAAGCAAGGTCATCAGCTGTAGGTGAGTTTGGGGAAGGAGGTACAGGAAGTTTAGGGAGAGAAGACAGGAACCTGTCCTCTAGGTGAGGTGGAAAATGAACGGACAGGGAAAGTAGACATGATTCTGGGCCGCATTAAGAACACACTTGAGGTACTTACTCAAGAATTTAATGTGAAACCAGTAGGCCTGAAGGTGTGTTCCTCCTGGAGCCATATTCAGAGGCGAAGAGGGGAAACAGTTGGATTTAACAGACTGGTTTGCCAACAACTACAAGCAACAAAGGGGCAAAGGAGTGATAAAAATGACCACAGAACTTGAACTGGGTAAAAAGACTGAGGGATGTAATTAACTATGAAAAGGTAGGTGGGCAAAAGGTAACGAACACCCATTCCAACAGGCTAGTTTCAAATGTTCTGATGAACCGTAAAAGGGGAAAAATAAGGTGAACTCTGCCATACTAAGGTAACCACTCACTTTCCTTAGTAAATACTTGAATATACACTGAAAGACAAAGTACAATCATTTCTAAGTGAAATCAGCTCAATGGAGCTTCCTAAGTCAGCTCGGTGTTTGGGGCCACGGTTTCCTTGGTTGACGAAAGCCAAACCATCAGTGAAGGAAGCCGTCAGTGAAGGAAGCCATCAGTGAGGAAACCATCAGTGAAGCCAAACGCTGGGGAAGTCACACTAAACACCTGAGAGATCAGAGGACTCAAAAAGTTTGAAGTGACTTCTAGTCTTTATTTGCTAGTTCGTTTATTTCTCTGGTAGTTGTTCAGATGATTATGGGCAGACCCGGGGGTCACAGGCCTCACAAATCTGACCGAACAGACTAAAGTGCCAGGGGAAACTGTGGCCAGCTGCAGCACAAGCCATGATGCTGGTGGTATCAAGGTGAAAGTCATCAACAGCGGTTCACGACAGGCTCTTACTTCTGGCTTTTAGGGATTTCATTTAAAAATTACAAAAGACAAAAAAGGTATCCACTTCCTCACTGGCATGCATACAAAATATTATAAGACACCAATGGCACTCTTATGGGAACAACATGTAGCCTCTATGAACGCGGGCCTCCCCAAATCACTTAGATATCAGAAAACTGAGTATGAGCCCAGCCCCGCCACTCACCAGCAGAATGGTCTCGGCAAGACATTCGAACTCTTCGGCTTCAACTTCTTCAGCTGGAAAATGGAGATAGTAATACTTACCATGGCTACCTCATAGGAATGTATGTGAAAGTGCTTTGTAAACCATATTGCACTTTACTAGCAACAGAGATTGTGAATACAACTTGAAGGCAGCAGAGGAGTGGAACAGAAGTCTCTCTCCTTTTTGCTAAAGGCAGAATCCTGTGTTGTGTGCATCAGAGGTGTGCCAGCCTCTTTTCTTTGTGTGGGAACCTGGCCAAAGCTTGCACGTGGCGAACCCACCCTTATAGCAAGGGCAGACAGAAAGCTCGAGGAAGGGCAAAGTATTCCCTAGAGACAAACCAAAACACGACTAGTGAGTGTAATTTTAGGCCCAATTCTTGACAGCCTCGTTTTGAACTGACAAGGGTTTGGCAACGGGTTAAATATACTGATCACTGGGCATCATGGGAGTCATTATGGCTCACTGACTAGCAGGAAACATGGAGTTTTCATGAATTCATCCTCTGGCTAGTGGCTGTCCACTCATGGTCATCTCATGGCTCACAACCTAAGCGTCAAGTGTTCAAGAAGCCTCTCGAAACGTATCAACAAAAAGGCATTCTGGAAGGGGTCCATGATGAACATTACAGGGAGCTAACTAGGATATAGGAAACCTGGTACTAAAGAACCTAAGCCAGCCTGCCTCTATTTCTGTGGAAAAATTTACATGATAGATAAGTGCCTCCATTTTCCCAACCCGGAAAGTAGAGAGAACATTTAGACCCAGAGGGAAAAGGGGGTGTCTAGTCCAGCCCATGCATTTCACAAAGGGGGATACAGAGGCTTGGAAAGTGAACTGATGTTCAAGAGTACACAGCTAGTGAGTAGCCAAGGCAGCGCTAGAATCCTGACCACCACCCCCAGATTAGCGCACCTTCCACCCACCTGTTTCTCCCAGGGGCCTTCCCAGGAAGACAGGAGTTGGCTGAAGGGGTTGCTTTCATACAGTCAGTATCACTTCTCCATCATTCTGCCAGCCTCAAAGTCAGACGCCTGGGAAAAGGACAGCTGCAGCCTTCAGCCACTCCAACTCACCACTGAAAGAGCCGCCCCCGACCCACCCAAATGGTTTCAAGTGCGTTTTCAAGCTTGAGGATGGCGAGCAATCCCAGGATGGTGACGAAGATCCATCCAGAAGCACTGGGGAGGGCAAACGGCACCGACAATGGAAACCAAAAAACGATACCATACAGGCGGCCTTCGTAATGGAGGGTCCCAGCACCTTATCGGGACCACAGTCCTGGAAGCACAGGGGCAGGCTCATGGGCTGCACTCTCACGGGCCCGCGCTGCGTTTAATGCTCCGCTGTCATGGTTGTGGAATTGTCAATAACTTATGATCAAGGAACCTGATATTTTCATTTTGCATTGGGCCCCTCAAATCTTGTGGCCGGTCCTGCTTCCCCCTCCCCGCGCCAGCCAAAGAGACGGCCTGTTTATACCGGCCTCCTCATCCCTCCCCTACCCCAGACAAATAAGATCAAACAAAAGCCCTGTAATTTTTAGCCCCTCCGGGGCTTCCGGAAGGGGAAGAATGTTGTGGAAAAGGTCAGGGGAGCATTAAGAGCCTGTATCCTCGGGGAAGAGGCACAGTGACCAGCTGCCTTTTCCAACCCTGGCAAAATAAAGGCCAATATAAAAATGAGCCCCCAGCCCTCCCCCCCAGCCCCGTGCTGCCTGAATCTTCGGCTCCTTGTGGTGCTCCTGTGCGCCCTGCTCCGGACTCAAGGCTTCCAGTGCTGCCGGAAGCGGCTCAGTGTGCCCGGGGGAAAGTGGGGAAGTGCGGGTTCCTCAGGCTGAGGGGAGCTGTCAAAAGGGGCCGCGCCCCGGGTACTGTCCCCTTCCGCCCACCGGGCCGACCTCGCCGACGCCCGGGCTGCGGGAAAGTTTGGGGAAGGGTGACTAGCGGGGCGGCGCTCTGGCCAGGAGGGTAACCCCTCGCCCCGGCCTCCCCGTGGTCGCAGGGGCGACGAGGCCTGCGGGGAGGAAGGACGAACTACCCAGACGCCGGAGCCGGAGCCCGCCACCTGGCCGCGAACACCAAATCTCACAGGCGGCGCGGGGCCACGGGGGGGGCGGAGTTACGGCGGATGGGCGGGGTTTCAACCGAGGAGCCGGTTCTCATGTGACACTATGAATAAACTAATGATAAAAGGGCGTTGCGAAGGGGTTCCATAGTGTAGTGGTTATCACGTCTGCTTTACACGCAGAAGGTCCTGGGTTCGAGCCCCAGTGGAACCAAACTGGCACGGTCGATTTTTTTCACTCTTTAAAGAAAAGAAGTGCTTTTCTTTCTCCCATTAATTTTTTTTTTTAATCTTTATCCGTCTACTTTTTGGAATGTTTTTATCGCAGAAGCGTAATGACAGATAGCCACTCCTCCCATCCCTGCCGCCCTCGCCCGACCTAGGAAACAGCATAAGTGGGGGCCTGGCCGTGTTGTAGTCCCGAGGGCGACCCCGCCCCGCCAGGGCCCTACCCCGACCTCTCCTTCGGTGCTCCGGGGCGACCTCAGGAAATCCGGCGCTCGTGGGAACCAAGATCACCCAGCACGGCCCCTTCCTTACAAAGCAGGGCAGGCCGGCCCTCCAAAGCCTCCAACTAAACTATGGCAGTACAGCGGTGCTTTGACTGCAGTTAAATTATTAAAGGTTTATTATTATTAAAGGTTTAATTTTTTCAGTAAACTCTAAAATACAGAGCAAACAATAGTTCTTTTCTTTCTAGTACTGCAGTAAGGTTTGTTAAAGAGACCTTCGTCTGTTTAACGAAGAATCCATACATAGTATAGAATAAGCGTCAGGCTTGTGGACACCCCCAAAATGCTGATTGAATGAGTAAACTTTAGTTCCTTTTTGTTCCTCTGTATTCGTTCATTACAGCTTCGCTTTGGGGGGTTATTATCTTTTCAATATTGACCTTTTTCATCTTTGACAACAGGAGTGAAGTAAAGGTCTCTGGGACCCTGGGGGATTGAGGTGCAAAAGGTCAAGAACTAAAGTGGTGGCCAAGAACTAAAGAGGGAAGCGGATTAATGTACAGCATGGTGATTACAGTTGTATACTTGAAATTTGCTAAGAGAGTGGATCTTAAATTTTCTCACCAGACACACAAAAAATGGTTACTTTCTAAGACAATGGATGTGTTGCAATATATATGTATACGGAAAAAAAAGGGAAGGGGAAACTCAGTATTTTTCTTTGAGTGTTTCCACATAGTTTTGTTCATACAGTGGGTAAATTTGTATCCTTTTCTAACTCAGGATTATAACACATGATTGTCCTTTTTATTACAATCACTTCATTAACTTTGTTTTTAAACCTTCTTAACCGTTTTTAAGTGTATATTTCCGAAATGCTAAGTAAAGTCACACTGTTGTGAAAAAGATCTCCAGAACTTTCTTACCTTGGAAAACTGAAGCTCTGTATCCATTAAACAACTCCCCTCCCCACCCCATCAACTTTATTGTTATTGGCTGTATAGTAATAATAATAGCTAATTATGTTAAACACTATTCTAAGTATTTTTTATGTATATCATCCCACTTAAGCCTCAAACTAACTCTATGAAATAGGCATTATTATCACCATCATACAGATGAGAAAACTGAGGCACAGAGACCCTAAGTGACTTTCCCAAGGCTACATAACAACTGGTTTGAGCCGGGATTTGCATCCAGTCTGGCTTGGGAATCTGTGCTCTTAACCCTGCCTGCTGTCCTGAATCCCCTATGTAGATTGTTTCCAATTTTGTCTTATTATAAATAACACAGCAATCTAAATCTTTGCGTGTAACTGACCGCCCCCTCCCAATTTAGGATTTTCCTGAGTGAATAGGTGTAAACATGATGCCAGCTTGCTTTCTGAGAGGTGGAATCCATGTCATTTTCATAGAATTGGAGAATGTTAGTGTTTGTTTGGCAGGAAATTGCTCAAGGTCACCCCCTAGAAGACGATGGCAGAGAAAGGATTAAGACCTGGGTCTTCTGATTCTAGTTTCTATTTTCCTCCAGTGCTTCCCTTACATTTAAAGATAGAATAAAGCCAATACCTTCCTTTGCTAAACTGACCTCAGTTGACGTTAGCTTCTCCTCTGAGACTTCTTATTGAGGCAGGTAACTATGTGGGTTAACTTAGCGGGGCTTGGCCAAAGCCCTAAGAAGTAAATGAAATAAGATGCTTAATGAGGCCAGTGCTCAAGTTAAGCTGCTGTTCCTAGGAAAGCTCTCCACTTTGATAAGGAAGAGCAGCAGCTAAGGACAAGGGGAGAATGCCACGCAAGATAGAAGGCTTCTTGCTTTTACTTCTCTTTGGCTCTGAAGGTATGTGCTATCAAACCATTAGCACTCATTAAATACCTAATAATACAACTGACTTAATCATACAGCTGATTAATAGAAATGCAACCAGAATAATTAAAATATTATCAATTAGCAAAGCATGCTAATTAATTAATGTGTTATTAATGAACAACAGTTGTCTTTGTGTGATGCAGTCCTCTTTGTCTCACCACTGGCTTTCTGGTTCCGTGAGGAGCCTTCTAAAGTTCAAAGGATGCTTAAAATGGGACAGAAAGAAGGAAGGGTCTCAAAAATCGTATGAAATAGCTATAAATTGCAACAATTCATAAGAAAGTGTGGTGTATTCTTGAAAGTTTTTGGGAGTCAAAGTTAGAGTGACTATAGAATTTAGTCTTCCAAACCAGGACACTACTGAGAGTGGTGGAGGATGCTATTAATAATTTTGCTGGGACAACAGGTGTGAACCAGGACTGTCCCAGGCAAATCAGGATGTAAGGTCACCCTAGTTTAAATATGGATTAACATAGCACGCCGAATACAACTGGACACTAATAGAAAGCATAATCCAACTGAGAGTCAGGAATCCCCAAAGACTCAATATACTCAATCATTTTAAAATTTCTAAATATAGCCCTGGCGGGAGTGAAATGCTCAGTTGCGGAGAAATTGAAGGCAAATCTCTAAAATGTCATCCAATTCAACTTTTAAATTCTCTGTCAATCTTTGAAATCATGCTCTTCCATGCCTCTCTCAACTCTTAAGGACCCATCAACTCAGACATTAGAAATTGTTCTTTGTGGTCACTGTGTATCTATGTGCGTTACAGGAAATAAATAAGGAGGGCAGGAAGGAGGAGACCTCTCCGCTCTGCCAATGACCTGGTAGACAGACATGACAAAACTCACACAGAGTCAGAAGCCCTTGTTTAAATCATTCTCTTCTCTACTCTCTCGTTATATTTTATTGGTAGAATACTCACTTTCATGATTACCCAATCTCAAAACTTGTGTTAGTCACATTTCTCAATATTTGGAAAGACCTGTAAAAATATAACCCCAAGGTTATTTAGCAAACCCCCAAGACATATTTCTAAGTAGGGCGGGGGGGGGGGGGTTGTTGTTTTTCCTTTACTCCGTGCCTCTTCCTCACCAAGAAAATCTAAACAGAACCTTTCAAGGCTTAGATCCCAATACCCTTGGTTCTCAGACATCCACAGGGCTCACCCTCAGACTCCTCTTATTTGTGATTGGCATTGAGATTCATTCATCCATTGATTCATTCAAGAATCCATTGATGTCAGTTCAAGAATCCATTTCTGAGTTCCTGCTATGATAGGCCAAATGCTGTGTAAGAACTTGATACACCTGGCAGATTCTTGTTTTCGCTGTGCCAACTCTAAAATCTTTGTTCTGTGACCCCTAAATGGGAATAAGCCCTAGAAAAGGTTATCAGGCCACTTTTCAATTATACCCGCGCAGTCAGGGGATAACAGTAATAAAAGACACGCTGTCAGGAGGCACAGTGCACAGCACTCTTTCCTGTTCTATAGCTTATCAATCTTTGTGCATGGCTTCTGGGGAGCTCCAGAAATTTCCACGAAGAACAGAGAATCCCATCTGTCCTGGTGGAATGGAATGTGGTCCAGCAGGTAGGCTTGAAACACTTAAATTCTCTTACCCACCTAACCCAGGCCCTCCACCCTCACGGGCATCAAAGGAAAGCAGCCACACCAAAATCTGGCTTGGCAACCTAGGTGTGCTCTACCCTGAGCTAGAGGGATACGCCAGGAGGCAGAGAAAAAAGGCAGAATACAACTGCTGCACTTAATCAGTTTACAATCCAGATAGAGAAATAAGGCCAATGCACAGGGGAAAGATGTGTGCTGCACAACTGGGAACCTGAAGACAAAGGTTCTTTGTCTAACTTACTCTTTGCTGTTTCTGTTCCACGGCAGCAGTGGATCCTTACTACAGTGAAATAAGGTAAATGGATTGACTCCACTTATGCGTTGGGTTAAGGGTCATTGGGAATACAGAAATCATCATCGTAAAGCACTACCTCTGTCTCTTAACTGAGGCAGGCTTCTATTTATGTTGCATTGTACATTTTAGATTACATACCGATGATGATTTTTTAAAACACCCACCTTACTGAAGTATATTGCTCCACTGCTTGGTCATGGCTATTATATAAAAACAAGCCAAAAAAAAAAAAAAAATCACCAAGCCTCATCTTACAGGTGAGTGTGTGTCCTTCCTTGCAGGTGTGTCAAGCATCAGGGATAGCAGATTTTTTTTCAAAGTAGCTTTACTGAGATGTAATTTACATACCACTAAATTCACCCATTTAAAGGGTGTAATTCAATGGGTTTTAGTGTATTTACAGATTTGAGGAGCACACAATGTAATTTTAGAACATTTTCATCATCCCCCAAAGAAACCAGTAGACATTAAGTACTCACTCCTCACTTCCCCCTCCCCCCAGCCACTGTCAACCACTGATCTACTTTGTCTCGTATAGATTTGCCTTTTCTGGACATTTCATTTAAGCAGAATCATACAACATATGGTCTTTTGTCTTTCACTTAGCATATTTTTTAAAATAAGTTTATTTATTTATTTATTTATGGCTGCATTGGGTCTTCGTTGCTGTGCACGAGCTTTCTAGTTGTGGCGAGCAGGAACGACTCTTCGTTGCGGTGCGCAGACTTCTCATTGTGGTGGCTTCTCTTGTTGCGGAGCACAGGCTCTAGAGCGCAGGCTCAGTACTTGTGGCGCACGGGCTTAGCTGCTCCGCGGCATGTGGGATCTTCCCGGACCAGGGATCAAACCCATGTCCCCTGCATTGGCATGCGCCACCAGGGAAGTCCCTAGCATATATTTTTGACATTCACCTGTGTTGAAGCACGTACAGATAACAGATTCACCCATGAATATGCCTGTCACCTAAAAGAGTAACACTTTCACACCAGAAGCAATTTCCTTCTTTCTTCTTTGCCAGAGGGACATTAATGCAGCCTGCTGTTTTTCTCCTGTGTCTTATTCTTGTTTCTCAAATAGATTGGAAGGTAGTTATAGACAGTTTCTATCACTCATAATTTTATGCTTTTCTCCTCGGCTTCACCTGTTTCCATGGGAAGGAAAACTCTGTATTTAGTGACAGCCAAGCAAACAGACTGAAATAGTCTTCCCTAAGTGTGTCTGATGCGCACTTTGCTTTCTGGCCTTGCAAGGTACATTTCGAGATATAGGCATGCTTGAATTTTCTGGCTGCAGTAACAAGCATTTCCCTATGGAGTAGCCCTTTGAGCAAAAGGGCAGAATCGTCCCCTATTGCATAAATCTAAGGCTGGTGAGTGGCAGACATCGCAGACCCTCTGGTGGAAACCTGTAACCTGGAGGAATCGCGAAGATGATCTGAGTGAGGAGAAAAATAGACAACCATGTAATCGAAATCCTGCCCTTTTTCCTTTAAAGGCTGACCTGTTTTCTTTTGCTCATCCCAACAGTGTTATTTTCTGGTAGCATAAGACGTTGTCGTCAACACGATTTTTGCTTTTGTTCGCCAGCTTTGGGGTGATTAAATCATTTCAGGGATGACAGCAGCCACATTGCTGCTCCCTTGGTGACAACTTTTCCTGTAAAAGGCTTGTTGTTCCTTCTCTCTCTGCTCATTTCCATGAGATCTGGTGCCTCACAACCCCAGGCTGCCTACAGACAAACGCTTTCTGGGGAGAGGAGTCCGGGAGGGGAAACAACGCCAGAAATCTGATTGAGCACAGGTGGTGGTTCTGAAACCAGGTCTCCCTCTTGGGTCTCTTCCTCTCCACAGGTAGAAACCTCCCCGCCCTTTCCTTTTGGCCCTCTGCTTTGTTTCTGCACAAGTTGGAGCCCCTCTGGGGGCCCACGTATGGACCCAGGTAATGCAAAGGCCCTGAGCGCCGTGGCAATTAGAGGGGCCTCATGTGAACTCTGGGCTTGCTCAGTTTGCAACTGCACAGACCTTCTTCGGTGCCGGGGCACGTCCTGTGGGCCAATTTGATCTGGTTAGTAAGGCCGCTCTGTCAGTGACCCACACACCTCACCTCTGGTCCCCCCAAAAGAGAGTCTTGGCACAGCTGACAAAGCCTTTCTGCTTTTCTGCCATCCCAGCTTCTCTGGAAGATGGGGCAGAGCCGAGTGCCTTCTGCATTAACAGCCCTTAAACCATCTAGATGCCAATTGCTCATCTACTTTGCAGTTCTTGGGGAGCAGCTGTGGGACTGACACTATGGGTTCATGTACACATTAACTGGCCTTTCCCCTGAGCTCTAGTAGCTTCTACCCAGCTGACCACTCAACCTCAACACTTGGGTGTCCTGTAGGTCTCTCAAACGGAACATCTCTACCCCATCCCCCCTAAATCCCTGCTTCCCCTGGAATCTTCTCCTCCCCTAGTAAATGGTAGCTCTATCCTCCCAGGCACTCAGGCCCTGAACCTCTTTTTATTTCACACCCACGTCATCTGTCAGCAAATCCTGTTGGCACTACCTTCCAAAGACAGTCAGAATCCAGCCACTTCTCATCACTTCCACTGCCACCACCCCAGGGGCAAGCCACCATCATCTCTCCCCTAGATGACACGCCAAGCACCGGCCTACCCCGGGGGTCTTTACATGCTATTGTGTCTGCCCAGAAGGCTCTGTCCACAGGTATGTCACTTCCTTCAGGTCTTTGCTCCAATATCACCTTCTCAGTGAAACCTTCCCTAAGCCCCAAAGTACCACTCCCTGTCCCTCCACCTCCCTGCTTTATTTTTCTCCATAGCAGTCATCATTATTTTACATATTATATATTTTATTTATACATTC
>NW_020171822.1:383210-388030 GCF_003031525.2 Neophocaena asiaeorientalis asiaeorientalis | reverse complement strand
CACATTAGACTCAAGTTCTAGGAGGGCAGGTGTTTTTTTCTGTTTTGTTTACTGGTATTTCCCCAGCACCTAAAGCTAGGCCTGGAATATAGCAGATGCTCAAAGAAAATTAATGAATGAATGCTTTGGGACCAGTCATTATCAGCTATCTTTTATATCAATTTCTCTAATTTCACGGGTGCTTAGATAAACCTGTGGATAAGAAAGAAATAGGATACGAAGGCCAGAGCAAGCGGTGAGTTCTACATGAGGGACAGAAAAAGTCCTCTTCATAGGGAAGGGGATAAGTAGGCAGAAAAGTTGGGAGGGGAAGGCATTTGAGGCCAAGAAATCATATGCACAAAGGCATACAGGCATGAAACAGCCTGGCACATTTGATGAATTATAAGTAATAGAGAGTGCAAAAAATAAATTTGGAGAGGTAGCCAGGAGATACATCACGGCAACCCCTTGAAGGACACATTATTATTATACCCATTTTAGAGATGAGGAAATAGAGAGATGCAGTCATATAACTAATAAATGTCAGAGGTGAAACTGGGGCCATGGTAATGGGGACCCAACAAAGGGTCTGGAGCAAGAAAGTGACACAGTCAGGCATTGGCAGTATGGAGGATGGATGAGGCAAGGTCTCTCTTTAGCAAGGAGAATATCCAGAGGAGAGAGGAAGTGGTAGTGGGGGTGGAGAGGAAAGATGGCTCCCGGTAGACACTGGATGTGGGGGTTTAGGAAAAAGAAGTGACTAGGAGGAGTCCCAGGTTTCTGGATGGGGTAGTAGGTGGATGGTGGAGCCATCAGTAGGCTAAGAAATAGAGAAAAGAGGGGCTTCCCTGGTGGCACAGTGGTTGAGAGTCCGCCTGCTGATGCAGGGGACGCGGGTTCGTGCCCCAGTGCGGGAAGATCCCACGTGCCGCTGAACGGCTGGGCCCGTGAGCCATGGCCGCTGAGCCTACGCGTCCGGAGCCTGTGCCCTAACAAAAAAAAAAAAAAAAAAAATAGAGAAAGGAGAACAATATGAGGAAGGATGGAATGAGTTCAGTGTTTAAAATTTTTTTTTTGCTGAAGTATAACATACATCCAGAAGAATACAAGTAAGTGTACAGCTCAATGAATTTCTACCACTAAACACACCCAAGTAACCAGCACTCAGATCAAGTAACAGAACTTTGCCGGCTCCCCAGACACCCTCCCTGGGCTTCCTCATTGCCACTCCCCACCCCAAGTGTGACCACGACCCTAATGTCTAGCGGCATAGATGACTTCCGCCTGCTTGTGTACAGTTTAAATGGATTCATGTAGTATGTCCACTTTATCATCTGACTTTCCACTCAGCATTGTTTGTGAGACGTGGCCATATTGTGGCATGGAGTTGTAGGTCATCCATTTTCATTCCAGTATAGTGTTCCACTGTGTAAATCTACCACTCGTATCCATTCTACTCGTGATGGACATATGAGTGTTTCCAGTTTGCAGTTTTTACAATACTGTTGTTACAAATAATCTAGTACATGTTTTTCTTTGTTGGAGAACATATGTATGCACTTCTAGTGGGTAAATACTTAGGAGTGGAATTGCTGGGTCATAGGGCACATATATGTCCAGCCTTTGTATAAATTACCAAAGAGTTTTAAAAATAGGTTAAACCAACTTATACCCCCACCAGCAACATATGAGAGTTCAGGTTTCTTCATGACCTGGCCAGCACTTGGCTGGGTCCAGTTTTAGATAGTGAGAGACATCTACGGGGAGCTATCCAATAAGCCATTCAATGCACATGTCTGGATCTTGGGGTTGGGAGTAGGGGAAGCCGAGCTCTTGAGAGAGATTAAGAAGGATTATTTCGAGTGGTGGGAGAAGCAGGTGAGTAGTATGATGGAAGATAAAGGAAGATGGGAGGAACTGACAGCACCCAACACTGCAGCATGAAGATGTAAGGTTAGCATTGGGAAGAGTCCATTGGATGCGAAAGTAAGAAGTCGACGGCGGGGGGTGGGGGCGTTAGAGTGGGGGAGGGACAAATTGGAAGATAGGGATTGACACATACACACTATTATATATAAAATAGATAACTAATAAGGATCTACTGTATAGCACAGGGAACTCTACTCAATACTGTGCAGTGACCTATATGGGAAAATAATCTAAAAAAGAGTGGATATATGTATAACAGATTCATTTTGCTGTACACCTGAAAATAACACAACATTGTAAATCAACTATACTCCAATAAAAATTATAAACAAACAAACAAAAAGAAGTCATTGGTCACTTCCTTTGCCAGCACAGGGCTTGGCCTCCTACCAAGACGATGCTCCCTAGTCTACGTTGTTACCTGAGACGGTCAATTCTGCCCATAGCAGGTGAACCAAGGAGTCTCTAGGAACGAATCATCAGTGGACAAGGGACCAGGAGAGACAGCAGTTTGCTGACCACAGTTGAGAGAGGGCCCTGAATCCGCCCAGGCGAAAAGATATGCCCCCTTGACTCCCCTTACAGCCTATGCATAACCCAGCGGAGGACTCACCATGTGTGTCATCCGGTGGTCAGAGAGTGAGGCTTCCATTTCAGAAGGCCCAGGCCCTGGTGCAGGGCCAGGCTCACAGTGGACACGCGAAAGTGGTATGTGAAATGGATACATATTATTTAAAGAAAGACACAATTTGAAAAAATAGCTTTATAATTCTAATGAAAAGGATGAGACCATTCCTTTAACTCTTTAAAACAATCTGAAGGTTTTTGGTGGGCATCAGATTCAATATTTAGATAGCAAAGTGGTTAAGGAGGGACTTTTATATCTACTGCCTACACTCAGGTTTTGTTTGAGATTTTTATAACAGGTATGTGCTGCTTTTATAATCAGAAAAGAAGTAAAGGCATTTGTTCTGTCGAAAATGGGAAATGGAACTTGGTGTGTTAAACCAGTGCTGTCTAATGGAAACTTGCACAGTGATGAAAATGTTCTGTATCTGTGCTGTCCAGTACAGGAGCCACTAGCCACATGTGGCCAGCGAACACTTGAAATGTGGCTGGTGTGACTGAGGAACTGAATTTTTAATTTTATTAATTTAATGAATTTAAATTCAAATAGCCACATGGGACTAGTGACTACCACAATGGACAGTGCATTCTATTTATTTATTTATTTATTTATTCTATTTATTCATACTTCTATGAAGATAGGTTAAATGTTAGTCTTAGGTTAAATTTTACACATTTTCAATTTTTCCACATCATTTATATGGTATTTACACTTTGATTGTGGTTTGATATTTCCTGTAGATAACAGACAAACTTAAAAAAAATTAAAAAAAATTTTTTTAACAATGTCCTAATTTTAAATCACCTGAATGTGTCACTTCCCTACTTCCTCAGCATCTGTGGATGTTTCTCCTGGCACGTATTTACTTACTTTGACTTCTTCCAGAAGGGGCTTTGTTAACTTTTATGTGACTGTGATCATTTCACTTTTCCATGTAATGAATCATTTGTTGAATTTTTCTTTCTTTTTTTAACTTGATGTTTCCTTTCATGTCCTTTTGCTCAGCCACACTGGGATTATCGTCTACTGAGGTATGTTACAGTAAGAAGGCTGGAATTCATATGGTTACTATTTTTGAAGATTTTTCCTAGCCAAAACAATGTATAGGATTATCACTTTTTTTTAAATGTATTTTTAAAGGGTTTTTTTTTTTTTCCTGGTGGTGGCAATAGCACGTTTTATCTGGACAAGCTCCAAGACTGGTTTTTTTAATGAGTGAATGCAAGTAAACCAGGTCTTAAATCAGATGGCGGAATCGTGAATCCAGTCCCTTTTAAAATTGTATCCCCAGAAGGGACCTCCAGGAGATGTAAGGCGCCTGACCTCGGACTGGGGCTCCTCGAGCCCCTGAAGATAAATATAATGGGGTGGACATGGCTCTCTACGTGGGTGTGTCTGTGAGATTTTTAGCTGGTCACCCAAGGTGGCAAACATTTATCTAGACTCAAAGATGAGGGCAACTGTGTGGGTTAAACTGGATTTATAATTCAGTTGTGCTGCTGTAGTGTGACAGCCGCCACAGACAATAGGAAATGAATGAGCAAGGTTTTTGAATGCGAGCTTTTCCAGTGGTGCTGACCACAGTTGCCTTTGACTGTGACTTTTCTGAAGCTCCTGCCCCTCTGGCTTCCCGCAGGATGAGGGTGAGGATCCCTGGTACCACAAAGCGTGCAAGTGCGATTGCCAAGGAGGTGCCAATGCCCTGTGGTCGGCAGGCTCCATCCCGTTAGACTGCATACCGGGTGAGTGTCCCCTCTCCTTGGGGCACCAGATCCTTGGGGTATCCTTGGGAACACCCTGTTTCTCCTCTTTCTTTCAACCCTGATGAATTAAACCCCCTGAATGCCACGTTCTGGGTTTTCTCCAGTTGGCCTTTGAACTTCAAATCTCAATGGCCACTGCTCCAACAAACTGCACTGATGTCATTGTTCAGAACAGTTTCCTGGATCTCTACTTGGCCCTGGTGAGATGGCAAGATGGGACCTAACTTTCAATGAAAGAGACTAATGGAATTTATCGAAAATAAACTAATGATAGGCAGCAATTTTGAGAAGAGCACAGGCTTTTGAGCCAGAAATACCAGAGTTGGAATCTTGGCTGCACTGTTTTTTAACTCTGGGACCCCCACTTTGGCCTTTTTCTGTCAAATGGAGGCGGTACTACTGTGGCCGGATATTCATTGCTCACCAAACAACCACGTGCCTCCCCACACTCTCAGCCCCTTCCCAGCCAGGAGCAGCTCCAGCCGATGGGAGCCGTGTCTCCTCTGAAATGAGGTCCA
>NW_020171822.1:373109-382673 GCF_003031525.2 Neophocaena asiaeorientalis asiaeorientalis | reverse complement strand
CTTTAGTCTGGGGGCCGGGGAGGTTAAGTGGAGCAGAACTTCCTGCTGACCCACAATGAACCACCTGAGTGAAAAATCAACCTTTGTTGTGTGAAGCCTCTGAAATTTCTGTGACAATTCGTTCCGCGGCATAAACAGCCTCTCCTGACTAATATGAATGACTTCCTCTAAGGCAGGGGCCAGCAAACTTTGCCTGTAAAGGACCTGGCGGTAAATCTTTGTGGCTCTGTGGGCCACAGGGCCTCAACACCTCAAATGGAAGGCAGCCACGGACTGAATGTACATGCGTGAGCATGGTTGTGCTCTAATAAAACGTTATTTATAAAAACGGACCCTGCCGTAAGGAGCTGCTACGAGGAATAAAATGCATGAGGCATTAAAGCATCTTGTCCCGGACCTGGCACACTGCAGCTCCTTTTCTCCCTGCCTTCTAAGAGGTCACACTCTGACTTTCAGAGGCCCGGGCGGCCTATCACACATTTGCCACGCTCAGTATTTACCACAGCTTGGAACCTCTTTTGCTGAAACTGTCCTTGCCCCCCCTTTCCAGGGTTATGATGGTGCCATGCGGCGGCACGTCATTCACTTTACATAATCACCTAATAATAGCTCCAGGAGAGAGGTTTGTGTGTAGCGGGTGAGCTTCTCTGCATTATTTCATTAAATTTGCATTAAAATAGCAAATGTGGGGGAGGGGGGCGTCCACAAAGGCTTTTACTGCCTGTTTTCCTATATACGAAAGGGGTAGGAATTGGTTTCTGAATTAAGCCTTCTGGAAGGGAACAGTGAGGCGCAGTAGTGAGGAAAAGCAGTAAGTGCTGATGAGTTCAGCGGGCTTCTCCCACGGGAGGGACGCCCCACTGAGCTCCACGGCGTGAGCTCCCGCAGCCATTCTGTGCTGGGGTGATCTGCCCGGTCAAGACTGAGGCACCCTCCTTAATAATCAATCCATTTAGAATTCAATTCCACCCTCTGTCATCATGTGCCTATTATGCGCCGATAGGGAGACAAAAATGAACCATTGTCTCTACCCTGGAGGAGTTTACCATTTACTGGAAACAAATGTTCTCTTCACTAGAGACATGAGACGTACTGGAATTCCAGTCCACGGAAGCTCTTCCTGAGAAGAAATTGAAAAGAGATTATTTATACGGATTGGTTTCATTGACCTGATCAACTGTGCAGCTGAGGAGGGCTGTGTGTCTGAGGAGCGTGAAAGATGACCTGGGCTGCCCAGGCTCTCTCCCCTACACAGTTGCCATGAACCTGAAGTTCTGAAATCAGAAATTCTTTTAGCTTAAGTGTTCTCCTCTCCCCACTGGGGTTTTCATTTTTGTTTTGTTTTAACAACACAGATATTCCCAGGAAGGAAAAAAATGCAGCCTTAGTGTTAAATGGTTGATTCATTAACGTTCATTTGTTTTTCCACGAAAGAGATGATTCAGGGCAGCAGGACTAGCCACAACCCTCCAGAATTTACTTGCCTGTCAGTGCCTCAGATCCTCATTGGAACATCACGAACGCTCCTTGGTCTTGCTGGATCCTGAGATTCAGCGCTTCCACCAGAGTCCGCCTTAGGACGGAAGAAGGCCCTAGAAAGCACAGGACAGGAGGGTCACTCAGAGCTGTCAGGAGATGCTCGCAGGTGCACACTGGCTGTTACTGCCAGGGGGCACTACCCACAGAACAGAAGGTGACCAGCTAGGTGCATCATGGCCTCCTAATCTTCGGCTTAACACTATTATATTAAAAGGTCTGTCTTTTCCACAGTTGAGCCAAGATTACCTCGTCACTCTGAGAGGGGGAAATACGGCAGGGAACGTATCAAAGCATAAGAAATCTAATGACTCAACGCTTTACTTATATTCTGGATTTTATATTTCCATACTATATTCAAGTTTATACCCTATTCCAATATAAATATTATTCTGTATTCCACTACATCATCATATAGGTTCAAGTCTAACACATGTGCATAATGACGTTCACATGTCTTTTGTCAAAAATGGCCCTGAACTCTCTTTGTGTTCCTTTAGGTTAATATTGTTTAAAAGCATGTCTGGCCTTTATAAGTCTACACATCGAGAAACGATCTACCGCATAAGAAAGGCTAGTATGTTAAGTGTGCATAGCCTGGATTAACAGCACATATGACTACGTCTTTATCGATCTCATTATCAAATCATCGCTCAGAAGAGGCAGGTGTTTCCTTAAGAGTAAAATGAGTGTAGAAACAGGCTTAATAGCTTACAGTAACCTCCACTGAGCAGAAAACTTGGGAAGGACGTATCCTGTGTGTGTGAAGAGGATCCCTTTAATTCCTCCAGCAACATTATTTATGTCGCTTGATACTAGTTTAGACTCAATTGACAGTTTCTTTTTGATTAGGCCAGTGGGAGTTCTCTGGGCCAGTCAACTCCCACTTCCTCCCTGACCTCCCTGCTTCCTGTTCCTGCCATTTTCTTTGCTTATCCCCAGTGGCCACCTGAGATGGGGTGATGAAGTTTGCTTATCCCTCCATTCATCCATCCACTCAATATCTATTGAGTGCCTAGCACACGCAGGCATTCTGCTCGGCTCAGGAAAGCATGGTGAGCTAGACAGACCTGGGGAGCTGGGCAAGTGGGCAGAGATCCAAAGGATGAGGAGAGGTGCCCAGGTGAAGGGGAAAGGAGGAGACAGGGAAAATAGTAATCATGTAACTGGAGTGCCCTTCACTCCAGGGCACGAAGAGCAGGAGAAATGTTACATTTTCTATTTTTCCAATTTTCAGATAACTCCGGTTTGAGTCCCCCTTTATCATGGGCTGTGTGGAGTCTAAAGTGAAGGCAGACACCTTGTTGGTGGCCCTTCTCCCTCTGAACCAAGCTCAGTCCTGGGACCTTCCCAAGTCTCTGAGGGTGTCAAGAGTTCAGGGGTCCCGCCCCCCATCCCTGGTCCAGCCCCCTCAGAGGAACCATTTCCCCACTGAGATCAGGCCCCTACCACGAGCCCCCCACCACCCAGCAAGGGGCAAAGCCCACAGCCTCTGGCCACCTCCTCTGGGACAGTCAGCTAATTCCTGTTGAGGCCTAGACCTTCCAAATCCATAAGCCTGAGAGATGCTAGGCTGTCAACAGGCTTCTCCTCTCTCAAATCACGTGCATGCGTGTGCAAACAGCTTATTCCTTCCTGATGCAAGGAGACTCCAAATGTTTAGAAATAGGAAGCTGACCTTCTCAGGGTGATGTAGGGAGGATGATGGGGGCAAGACAGACTGGGGTAGAGGGGTGTTAGATTTTTTTCCCCTGGTGAGCCTTCACCATAAAAAACAAACATACACAACTCAAGACATTAATATACTCTCATAAATTCACCCTATTACACCAGTACTAGCTGCTTATTTTTGGTCAGGCACTACAGGCTCTACGCTCTACAAACACTGCTTCATGTAATCCCAAATCAACTTTATAGAGGCAGGGGCTACTGTTGTGCCCATTTCACAGATGAGGAAACTGAGACCCAGAGAGGGTGAGCAGCTTGCCTAAACTCACCGGAGGGAGAGTGGGATCCAATCCTAGGTCGAATTGGCTGTAAGCAGGTGTTCTTGACCTTGGCTGCCCATTACCATCACCTGAAGATTTACCCCATGCCCAGGTCATGCCCCAGACCAATGACATCAGAATCTCTGGGGGTGTGGCCTGAACACCAGCACTTCTATAACTTTCCAGGTGACGCCCAGGCTGAGACCCATCACAGAGTCTCTGCTCTGTGCCTTGGGCCAAAACACTGCGTTTTCTGGGTTAGCAGCTGTGTAGCTGGAGGCGCCAATGCCTGAGACGGGAGCACTGGACAGGGGCAGGCTTGGGGCTTGGGTGCTTAGTTTTGGACACATGAGTGCGAAGCATCTTTGGGTCACCCAGATGAAACTGTTCACTTAGAGAATATCCAGGTGGCAGTGGGATGGAGCTTGGGGCCTGGGGGCTGGGCACTGGCTCTCAGACACTGGCTGAAACCATGGGGATGGTGAGCTCATCGCCTCCCCTGGAGAGTGTGGGCAGGATCCACGTCTGGACAAGCCCTTACAGGCCTCCAAGACCATTGCCGCTGGCCAGGGCCCTTCAGTGTAACTCTTAACTGTTAGATGGGCTAACTGGGAAGAGACGGCAAAAGAGATGTGAGGGGAAAATAGAGAAAGAGCAAAATGCCAAGAATAAAACAATCGGGAGAGGTGGCCATGGCTTTTCTTTCCCCTCTGCTTCTTGCCTCTGAGCTGGTGGCCCTGGAGCAAGAAAAGGGAGGTTCAGGATGGAGGGTCCTTAGAGATATCCACAGTTAGAATGTAAGTGGCGACCGAGGGCCCAACTGAAACCCAGCTTTCTGACACTGGGGCCTTGTCCCTCCTTCCAGTGGCATGGCTGAGCTTGTCTTCCAGGTCAGAGGGGAGCTGAGGAGGTGGAGAAGCCCCCAAGGCCACGGGCGCCAGGCCCCCTGAATCCTCCAGCCAATGTCTTCCCTGGCAGACCAAGGTTCTCAAAGTGTGCTTGTTAAAAATGTGGCCACTCTGGGGGTGGGGTCCTGGAAACTGCATTCTTAACAAGCCCCCCTGATGATTTGGCCACACAAGGCGTGATGGAGTCGCTCAGAAAGCGCTCCTATTCTCTCTCCCTTGACATTATTTTAATAGGCCGCCCCCCCCACCAAGCTTTGGGTACTTGATAAACTACAAATGCTGTCCCCTCACCCCCAGCCCCGCTGAGCTGCAGTTACTGGTGGGAGTTGGCCCTATTTCTTTGGTTCACTGGGCAGAAAGGCAGTTAAGCCGCCCTGGCCAGAGGCCTGAAGCTGTCCTTCTGTCTTCAGCCTCTGGGGACAGGGCATGACTATCCCCGCAGGCATTTTGGAGCCTCAGGACGGCATTCAAGCTTTTACATGCCTCATTCAGTTTTACTGACTTTTGAAAATTATCTGCCAGAAAGACCTCAGCACTCATTTTACTGTTGAAGGTGATGATGCCCCAGTAAATACACTTGGCTTTTCAATCTGAACTCAAATTTATACATGGAAAGAAAGTAGTTTGATCTTCCTTACATGAAGTTTATCATTGACAACTGGGAAACTAGGAGAATGTACTTGCCTAAGTTTATCATTTGTTTTCTAAAGAAATTCAGCTAGAATCTGGGTTTGGTTATAAATAAGAGACACCCTAAATAGTGGCTTATTGAAATAGGAGTTTTTCTTTGACTCACACAGTAAAAAGACTAGGGGTAAGGAGCAGCTTAAAGATATCAGGGCTGAGGTCTCTTCAGTTCTCTTGGCCTTACCCCCAGGGTGCAGGATGGCTACAGTTGCACCAACCATCAGGTCTTCCTTCTAGGCAAGAGGAAGAAAGAGGGGGCAAGCAAAATCTGATCGGAAATCCCCAGCAGACATCCTCTTCTATCTCATGAGTTAGAAATTGTGTCACATGGTCACTTCTAACTGCAAAGGTGGCTGGGAAAGATTCTTTTGTTTTGTTTTTTTAGCTGGCTACGTTGCTGCACCCAACAAAATTAGGGTTCTTTAGTCTAAAAGCAGGGAAGAATGGATACTGGGTTGGCAATTGGTAGTCTCTGACCAGGTAACTGAACGCTACATTAGTGAGAGGAAATCCGTGAGAAGCAGCAATTAATATACAAGAACCAGCTTCGGCTACTCTTATTTGGAAAAAGCAGCTCCTTTCAACTGTTCCTTATTCAACAGTCACTCAGACGCATTTCATTCCCGCCCCACCCTTTTTTTTCATTAGACTAGTGAAAAACTGCAATTTACAAGTGGGAAGTCAGTCTCAATGTATAACTGCCCTTCTCGCCTCTCACCATGGTTTTGTTCCTATAATTGGCATCATATGCTACCTGAGGACAATTAGGGGCCTTCGTGTCATCATGTGGGATGGCTGACCCGTGTTAATGAGGAAAATAAAGAGTATGACATTCAAGTATGATATTTTCCTGTGAACCTCTTGGCTTTTAGGTCTCTGAGTTTGTGGAGGAGGTGAAGTATTTCTCAAAATTCTCCCCCCCCTCACCAAGAGGTTGCCATAGAACTACTTCCCTCTGCTTTTATGAATATTGTGAGTCTCTTTGGCAATCCCTTTACTTCATCTTCACTCTCTTCTCGCAAGAGCAGTGAAGAGGATGAAGACCCAGTCCTACCCATTGTGAACGGCGCCACCAAGGAAAACATCCTCCACCTTACAAAGCGCGAACGAGAGGGTCGGATCTGTCATTTCGATCATGTCGTGTTTGTTGAGTCTTGCCATGCGATATGAGTGTTTTAATGTGCACTGTTTTTCCTTTCCCAGAATGCCCATATCATAAGCCCCTGGGTTTCGAGTCAGGAGAGGTTACACCAGACCAGATCACCTGCTCCAACCTGGAGCAGTACGTGGGCTGGTATGCCTCCTGGACCGCCAACAAGGCCCGACTCAATAGTCAAGGCTTTGGGTAAGCAGAGCAGGAGGCTCAGGCGATTTTTTTTTTTCATGTGATTTGAAAAAGTAGGTCTCTGTAATAAATGAACGACACAGAATGCATTTATTTATTGAACAAATATTGACTGAGTGCTTTCCACGTGCCAAGGACAGTGGATACAGCAGTGAACAAGGTGAATGAGCTCCTCGCCTTCGAGAAGCACGCAGTTTAGAGGGGGGACTCTAAGCACATTGTCACACAACCGGCCATCCGCCAAGTGTGATGAGTGCTGCAGAGGAGAAGAAAGATCTGGTCCACTTGAAGCACCAGGGAAGGCTTTCTAAGGAAAAGATCTTTGACCTGAGAGCTGCAGTTGGCCAGGTGGGGGGAAGGGGGAGAGAGGCACAGGGTACAGCAGGTGCAAAGGCCCTGAGTTGGGAAGATCCCTCAAGTGCATGGATGGGGACTGTAGAGAAAGCCAGTGAGGTTAGCGCACAGGTGAGATGAGGCTGGAGAAGTAGAAAGAAATCAGATGGTGCAAGGCCTTATAAGTCATGTTAAGGACTGTGGTCCTTATTTTAGGGATAATGGGAGAACCCTGAATGTGCATTAGTTAGAATACAGGTTTGTGCTGCTGTAACAAACAGCCCCAAAATACGGAGACTTAATCAACTTGGAGGTGATCAGGCAGTCTAGGGTTGTTATGGCAGCTGGATGGTATCAGGGGCCCAGACTCTTTCCACCTTGTTCTCTCACCCTAACATGAAGTTTCCACCTTGGGGTCCAAGATGGCTGCTCTAGATTCCACTATCACATCCACATTCTAGTCAGGAGGGAGAAAAGAAGAGCAGAGTGCATATACTTTTCCTTTAAGGATACATACATAATCCTGCTGGCCACTTCTACCTACATCCCATTGATCAGAATCTGGTCCGACTGCCCCACCCAGCTACAGAGGAGACTGGGAAATGTGATCTTAGCTGGGTGGCCTCTTGCCCAGAGAAAATTTAGGGGTTCTATTACTAAAGGAAATGGGAAGAGGATATTGGGAGACAATGAGCAGACTCTATCAGAGGAAGATTTAAAGTTGGGGAGTATCACAATCAGATTTAGGTTTTAAGTAAAATCTTCTGGCTCTTGTGGGAAGAGCTGTTTGGTGTGGGATACGGGTGGGGGGTGAGGTGGGGAGAGGAATCCAAGGAGACCAGTTAAGTAAGCTATGGCAGCTGTCCAGGCAAGAACTGAGGGTGACGTGGGCTAGAGTGGTGGCAGTGAAATGGAGAGAAGTAAACGACTTTGAGAAACATTTGGAGATGGAGCCAAGAGATGGATTAGATGTTTGAGGTGACAGAGAGGAAGGGGGTAGAATTCAGAGAGATGAACACTGGAATGAGGGGTTGGGGTGAGGATAATTAGGAGCTCTTTTGGGACATGTTTTATTTGAGATGCTATATGGCATCCAGTAGAAGTTGTCTAGCTAGCAATTGATTCTCAGGGTTTAGAATTTAGAAAAAGTCTGAGATGGACCTAAAAGTCAGGAGCCACCCAAGGAGCAAGTCCAGAATTAGAAGAGAAGGCTGCCAAGGGCCGAGTCCCCGAGAAGCTTACTAATGCGCACAGGTGCGCACACACTCACACACCACAAAGGGAAACTATAGGTTTCCACAACTTATGAGGATATAACTAAAAAATAAATCAGTTCCTTCAGTGGTTGCTTTGCTTTACAATTGTGAAAAGCCCTTGCAGAGCCAGTTGGTTCCATGTTCTGCACATGGTGCCTACCATGGTGTGCATGACAGCACCTGAAGGAGATGCAGATAGGTATGAAGAGAGTGAAATTAAAGAAAAAAAAAAAAAGACTTAGGGAAAAAGGACATCAGAAGAGACTAATGAAAAGGGAAGGTGGCTGGAAGGTGCGATTACCATGGATTCGCATGTTTTGAAGAAAAACATGCTCAACCACACGCCAAAGGTGATTTCAGCTACAGTTGAAGGCATTTCTTTGACAAATTATTTGAATCTGACAATTTTTCCTTGGGCGGTGGAGGTGCAGGGAGAAACTATACAAGTATCACAGAGGCCGGACACTTCTTGGAGACAAGCTTCTGGGTGCTTAACAGATTGCAGCTCAGACTGCCCGAGCATTGTGGGGGCTCTTCAGGTGCTGGCATCCCCTCAAAAGACAGCACCTCCCAGCTCTTTGGAGGCGCTCACGGGGAAAGGCTCCTGGTGACTCGCTGTGTCCGCGGCAGGTGCGCATGGCTCTCCAAGTTCCAGGACAGCAGCCAGTGGTTGCAGATAGATCTGAAGGAGGTCAAGGTGATTTCGGGGATCCTCACCCAGGGGCGCTGTGACATCGACGAGTGGATGACCAAGTACAGTGTGCAGTACAGGACCGATGAGAGCCTGAACTGGATTTACTATAAGGACCAGACCGGAAACAATCGGGTATGTCGGGCTTACCCCAAACCAACTTCAACACAGCCCCTCTGGGACACCCCTCCCACCCGTCCCTGTGTTCCTGTCGCCACCCTCTGTCAGAACACTGACCCCACGGTATGGTGAATCATCCGTGCTTTCTCCCCACAACACTATCTGCTCTCTGACGACGAGGCAGGGGTCTTTTCTTGTATACCTCATGTCCAGCACAGTTTGCGAATGAGTGCCATCATATGTGCAAAAGAAGTCTTTGAATTCTCACATCAGCACAGAGTTGCTTGAATAATCAAGACTGGCCATTTGGATTCTGCCAAAGTCACTGGACCTTGAACACTTTGCTGCATGGGTCTGGCTTGATCTACTACTGATGTGGCTAGGTTCTCGTCCCTTTATGTAGATATGGCCTCTCCTTACTATTGAGACCGACAGTCTCAACAAATTAGCCACTAAACTGTATAAATGGTTAAAACAAGTCCAGCTGAGAAGAAACAGTCACTTAAACCTTTGAGCAACTTTATATCTTACTAATCTCTGAGGGCTGAGACCCACCCAATTCTTGCTCTTCACAGACCGAACACAGTAGGCTTTTGATTTTATGTATTTTATATAAATATATACACATATATGTATATTCATACATGCATACACATATATACACATATAAATATATAATCAATATTTTACATACATATAT